>NC_056741.1:65838767-66001009 GCF_019279795.1 Protopterus annectens | reverse complement strand
CCACATAGGTGGTAAACCATTAAGTATGGAAGAGTAATTGGGGACATGGGGACCCAAGTTGATAGCAATCTCTCCTTTGACAACCACGTGGCCAAAGTGGTTAGAAAAACATTTTATATAGCCCACCTAATCATGAAGGGATTCACATCTAGATCAGGGGAGGTCATCGTGCCTCTTTACTCATCCCTCATCAGGCCCATAATTGAGTACAATGCCCCTTTTGGGATGCACCTTACCAGACACCTGCGGCAACTGGAAAGACCCCAAAAGTACATCACCAAGAGGATCAAAGGGCTCAAACAGATGCCGTATGCTGCCCGGTTAAAGAAACTCCAGCTCTACTCAGTGGCATACCGCCTGCTCAGAGGCGATCTGTGCCTGACGTATAAAGCCATGTCCAACCCGGAATTAATGGACATGCTGCACATCAGAAAATCCAAATCCCATCGAGCTACGCACTCGAGAGACTTGAACCTCAGCACTGAAATAAATAGGACATGCTGGAGGGACAGATTCATAACCCAGAGGCTCCCTTCACTCTGTACTAAAATCCCAGTCCAGGTTAGGCAGAGTCCCTCATTGACTCTCTTCAAGAGGAATCTTGATGAGTGGATGGGGGATCCTAGGTTTACCCCAGGTATCACTTCTGTGTCACTGTTAGACAGAGGCACAGTATACTAACCTCGAAAAAGGGCATAGCAAAATTAATTTAAAATGGGTGGCGAAAGCCAAACACACTCTGGCTAGGCTTATAAATGCCCTAGGGCAGATAGCCTAGTATGAACCTATGCACCTATGAACCTATACCCACACCCCCAGGTTGTTGCCACAGCGTGATGCATCACAGACTATCCACGTGCAACTAACAGTGAGTTAAACTGACTTCCAGTTCATAGCCTGCTACAGACCACCCTCCTAAACCCAGGTAACCCACTTGGCCTACTTAAGAACACATGAATATATGCAGGTGTCTCCAAACAACAATATATTGGGCAGCTTCATTTACTCACACATAGACTGGGAGCATTACTGTAGCTCCAACACCCTAGGCGAAAGGTTCCTAGAATCCATACACTCAAATGCTATGGAACAACTTGTTACCACTCCCACAAGAGGGGAAAACATGCTGCACCTGAACATCACCAACATGTGGACTCTATGCTCCAGACCAGAAGTGTATCCCTCACTGGTAAGATGACACCATAGAGTAATCTCACTGTATATTCACATACCAACCGCAGCGCCTGCACAGAAAAACACAGTGAAAAAGTTGTGTAATGCAAATTCCATGTATTCACATGAGGCAGGCTTCACACGTGGGAACTATTTAAGGTCACAGGTACATATGTCTATGTGGCACACTCATACCTCATGTGTGCATTGAAATTACTGCTATAATATATGTCATACAATATTAAGAGCAACACCCAGCACACATGGACAAACTGTGTGACAAAAACACACGTGGCATTTGTAGGATTCAAACCCCCACTTAACTATGTTATGACATTTGAGAGAGACGCATTAGCAGAGCGTGCTATTTGCATTATTGGGAGTTTTTCCTTCTCCTGCTATACTTATAGGGTGCTGACATCATCAGTGTTTAGAAAGAGGAATCCCCCCACATGGGAACTATTTAAGGTCACAGGTACATATGTCTATGTAGCACACACATACCTCATGTGTACATTGAAATTACTGCTATAATATATGTCATACAATATTAAGAGCAACACCCAACACACATGGACAAACTGTGTGACAAAAACACACATGGCATTTATAGGATTCAAACCCCTACCTAACTATGTTATGACACTTGAGAGAGACGCATTAGCAGAGCGCACTATTCGCATTACTGGGATTCTGCTATACTTATAGGGTGCTGACATCATCATTGTTTAGAAAGTGGAATGTACATCATGTAGTGTGTTCTTCTAGTTGCCAAAAGGGACATTTCTTTCAAACAGAATTGCACACACACTAACCCCCCACCCACTCACACACACACTATGCATTTGCAGGATTCAAACCCCTACCTAATTATATTATGACACTTGAGAGAGACGCATTAGCGGAGCACACTATTTGAATTACTGGGTAGCTTTTCTTCTCCTGCAGTATTTATAGGGTGCTGACATCATTATTTATAAAGAGGTATATACATCTATTACTATTTGTCAGTAAGGGGGATAGCATATATATGCATTAACAGACGCCTACTTCAGGGTCACATATGCACATCAGCACTGCCAGGTTATGTTTTATACCATGCTTCGTGACCACAGGACTTGTAACACACAACACAACCAGTTCAGACCACCCCTCCCATATCCAGGAACCACACTTTGCTTCCCTGGGAACAGTGTAGGATATGAAGGTGTTCACATACACCATTACAGTGGTTAACTTCAGGTACAGGTATATTGAGTGGGGGAACTACTCAGGCCTCAACAACATCACCCTACAGCCACTACAATTTGTGAATCCATGTGCTATGGCAGGACCAATCACCACAGCCACAAGGGGGAATACATATTGAACCTGACAATCTGCAACATGGGGACTCTATGTTCCACACCAGAGGTAGACCACCATTGTTAATATCTAACCATAACCAACTTTCCCTGGACATCCATATCCCATCCCCACCCCCAGGCAAGGAAGGCACTGCAAACAAAGTATTTATCAAAAGCAGACTTTGCACTTGTGAAGACTGGGGTGGAAGACTTCAAAGGACCCATACTGGAGAATTATACAGGACACTCTGCATAATCCTTGACAATTGCATTTTATGAGCATCCGGAAGGTTTGCATTGATCATGCTATTCCACATAAACCCAAGACACCTCCACAACAGGAGACCTGTCTGGTTTACACCAGCCATATATAAGCTGTACAACAGAAGGAGGGAGCTAATACATTACAGAGCAATATCCCACAGAGGGAGGACATCTCTGAACAGTATTGGCAAGACACTTCAATCCCTCAAAATCATCACTTCAAAGTGTTGACAGTGAAATTGTCCAGACACTGCAGATAAGGCTCCCCTCAATCTGTAATTGATGCCCAATTACTGTTATAACTCCTCGCCAACCCTCTTCCAGCAAACTCCAGCCACATGGATATGACATTGCAAATTCAACCCCTGGGATCTCCACTGTGTCCCTGCTTGATGGAGGCACAGCACACTAGCCTTAAACGGTGCCTTCTGTGACCTACTTTACAGAGGCACAGTAGCCTACTGTACTGGGGAGGCAGATGCCAAACACACTCTGGCTAAGCTTATGTATTCCCTAGGGCAAACAGCCTAGTATTGACCTCTACACCCATATGTTTAATTTTCAGATGCACATCTGGAGCATTTCTCCCCAGGCCTCCGCTGAAAACAGGATCTGTGGAACCTAGTCGGACATTCCCGGTCAACAAATGTTAAATAAAAAAAATAAAAACTAAATAAATAAATATTTGTTGCTGATAAACTGTTTGCAGGTCTTTATTGCCATAGCTTTCCCTGTTTCTATGAACAACTTGTGTATCTGTGGAAGATGTTTGAATATGAGAGGGATCCACTATTTTACTTATGTCTCTGTTGTCATTTAACTGTGTGCACTGGGCAGATTGCTGTATTGTGGGAGGTTCCTGGCTTAACACTTACAAATGCCAGATATGTGTGGCCAACTGCTAGTGTGTGAGCATGCCCAGTTCAGGCTTTCCATGGCTTGTTGCCTGACATATGTCTCATTTATCGAAGTGTGCGAGCATGCCCAGTGTGAGCTTTCCATATGTTGAGATCTGAGGTCCACCACATTTGTGGTTGTGTGTGAACTTCAACAATATTTCACATTTATAGTTGTGTGTTGGAAGTCATGTTGTGTTCTTACTGCCCAACTGCTTTGTGTCTGAACCCAACAGGGATTATGCTGGGCCTGCAGAGTTTCCATGGGATAGTTTGCATACAGTTGTCAACATCCTTTCATACTGACCAAACACTGTAATATCGTATAGTGTACTGGTTCAGTACTTTCACTGTGGTGGACAGTATCCTGGGTTTCAGTCCTATCACTGCTTTAAATATTCATAGTGAGCACACCAGACTGGTTAAGGGCCAGTTGTGCAAATATGACCATGTTGCATTTTGTTCAGATATGGACTACTTAAACCAGGCTTGTCCAACATTGGTAGTGTATTCCGCAACTTGGGTGGACATTGACAAACACTAGCTATGTGCCCTAGGCCATTTCTAATGCTAGTCAGAGAGTGTGTTTGTCCTTCAACACACATTGTAACTGGAGTTTGCCATGACATATTTCAAGGTTAGTATACTGTGCCTCTGTCTACCCATGACATAAAAGTGATACCCAGGGTAAACCTACCATCTCCCATCCACTCATCAAGATTCCTCTTGAAGAGAGTCAATGAGGGACTCTCTGGCTAACCTGTACTGGGAGTTTACTCAAGAGTGGAGGGAGCTTCTGGGTTATGGATCAATCACTACAGCATGTCCTATTTATGTCAGTGCTGGGATTCAAGTCTCTCATGTGCATAGCTCAGTGGCATACAGATTTTACAAGGTGCAGCACATTCATTGATTCCAGCTTGGACATGGCTTTATACATCAGGCACAGATTGTCTCTGGGCAGGCAGTATGGCACTGTGTGGAGCTGCAGTTTGTTTAATCAGGCAACACATGGCATCTGTTAGAGCTCTTTGATCCTCCTGGTGAGGTACTTTTGGGGTCTTTCCAGTTGCTGGAGGTGTCTGCTAAGGTACATCCCACTGGGGCCATTGTACTCAATTGTGAGGCTGATGAAGGATGACTGAAGAGGCACAATGGCCTCCCCTGATCTAGATGTGAATACCTTCATGATTAGGTGGGTATATGGTATGTTTCTGTAACCACTACGGCCACATGGTTGTCAAATGCAAGATATCTATCAACTTGTGTCCCCAGGTCTCTTATTACTTCTAAATTACTTACTGGGTTAACACCTATGTGGTAATTGTTGGGCACTTACTGTTTTATCCAAAGGGGATGACTATACACTTTTCTGCATTTAGCTTGATGACATGGCTCTGGCACCAGTTGTCTGTTTCTATGTGGCCCTTTTGTAGGATGCTTGTGTCAGCTGGAGGGTCAGATATGGTGCCCAGTTTGTAGTCATCTGCAAACTTGTTCAGACACAGTTCTTCCATGTTGGCCTGTACCTATGGGAAATATATACCAAACAAGGGAGGTCCCAGGACCGAGCCTTGTGGGATGCCAGTTGTAGCTGGTTTGTAGTCTGACATGGCTGCAGCATTTCTGACCATGTCAGTTCTGTCCTTGAGCTGGTTTGCAACCCATCTACTGACATAGGGGTTTATATTTAAGCTGGTGAGCTTATCTATAATGAACAAGTGGGGTATTGTATGGAAGGCTTTTGCAAGGTCCAGATAGGCTGTGTGGACCACAATCCCCTCATCAGTGGCCTTGATGACGGTTTCAAGTAAGTCAAACATGTTTAAGGGGCAGGATCTGCCCTTAAAGCCGCACTGGGTAGGGTCCAGTGTCTGTAGGTCCCCAATATCTTTATTTCTGAGGTCCATGATGATCCTTTCCATAGCTTTGCAGACCAAGCTTGTCAGGATTCTGGGGTGATAGTCTGCAGTATCCATTCAGGCACCGCCTTTGTGGAGAGGGACCACTGTTGCTGTACACTACTCTTTGGGTACATATCCTGTGGTAAGGCTGAGATTGAGCAGTAGTGTTATTTGGTGTTCCATTCTTCTTGGAGTTCATGTTGGATGCAGCCAAGGACACCATCTCGTACCATTGATGCTGTGTGTTTTGCTTTGAAGATGCTGGCTGTTACCTCAGTATCTGCAATGTCAGGGGGCCAGCACTCTGCTGGGATAGATATTTGGCATTTTGTTGGGTGGGGGGTGGGGGTTTGCACTGAACCTGTCAGGTTGGATGTTGGCAATGTGTGTGGGTTTGGTGTATTGTTTGTAATAGTTGAGTAATTCAGAGCATATCTGTGAATTCCCACCAAGGTTCCTACCATCAGTTCAGAAAGCCTTGTGATTATCCTTAGTGTCCTGTACAATTTGTATCTTCATAGGTTCATAGGTTTATACTAGGCTATCTGCCCTAGGGCATTTATAAGCCTAGCCAGAGTGTGTGTGGCTTTCACCACCCCTTGCAATGTGAATATTATGCCCATTTAGGGTTTACTTTACTGTGCCTCTGTCTATAAGTGACACAGAGATGACCCCCGGTGTAAATCTATGATCTCCCATTCACTCATCAAGATTTCTCTTGAAGAGAGTCAGTGAGGGGCTCTGCCTAACATGGACTGGGATTCTGTTCCAGAGTGTAGGGAGCCTCTGGGTTATGAATCTGTCCCTCCAGCACATCCTATTTATTTATGTGTTGAGGTTCAAATCTCTCACTCTCGCGGCTCTGATGGATTTGGATTTTCTGAGGTGGAGCATGTCCATTAATTCTGGATTGGACATGGCCTTGTATGTCGGGCATACATCGCCTCTGAGTAGGCAGTATGCGACTGAATACAGCTGGGGTTTCTTCAGCCGGGCAGCATATGACAAATGTTTGAGACCCTTTATCCACTTGGTGAGGTACTTTTGGGGTCTTTCTAACTGCTGCAGGTGTCGGGTAAGGTACATCCCAAATGGGGCATTGTACTCAATTATGGGCCTGATAAGAGAAGAGTATAGGGGCACAATGACCTCTCTTGATGTAGGTGTGAATCCTTTCATGATAAGGTGGCCAATATAGAAGGTCTTCCTAGCCACCTTGGCAATGTGAGTGTCAAATGAGAGGTAACTGTCCACTTGTGTCCCTAGGTCCCTGATTACTTCTTCCGTACGTAATGGATTACCACCTATGTGGTAATTTGTGGGTACCTTGTTTGGTATTTGGAGAGACATTCATACTCTCCAGCGTGTTCAGGAAGGCTGAGTGGGGTTCCTGGGTTTGAGAGGGTGGTCTGTAGCATGCTACAAACTGTACGGCAGTTTTGCCTACGGTTAGTTGCACATGGATGTCTCTGATGCTTCGTGTGTTGTCAGTAACCTGGAGGTGTGGGTATCTTTGATGAATATGGATACTCCCCCTCCTTTTGTGGTTTGGTCTAGGTTTTGGGGCCAAAAGGCATAATATGAGGTATAACCTGGTAGTGCTGGGGTACTCTCAGGAGCCTTGAAGCAGGTTTCCGTCACTACACAGACATCAATGTTCTCCATACTGAGGAGGGCCTCGAGAGCGTGCATCTTGAGGTTTAGACTTCTGGCGTTGAGCAGCATTACCCTTATTTTTTTTCCACTTATGTTTTCTAGGGAGGTGGGTTTGTCTTTTGAGCCTTGCCTAAAAAAGGCACTATGGAGGTGGCAAGAGCCTTGGCCAATATCCAGAATCCCAGGGGTGACAGGTGCAAGCCATCCCTGGCAAAGCAGCATGGCTTGTCAAGCATGTCATCCCAAGTAGACAGACATTGGATCCCCTTGGAATGACACCAGTAACTGAGCCAATTGTTAAAGCTGACCATTCTGTGTTTGTACTGTGGCATCATTCTTGGTGAGGGTAAGATGCTGCTCAGGGTCAGGGTCATACCAGCCTGGGCTACATAATCAGAGAGCTCCTCTATGTCTCTTTTCATGTAGTCCAGGGAGGTACGTCTCAGGTCATTCACACCAGCATGGACAATGAGTCATATTTGTACTTGCTTTGGAGTGACCTGAGTGCTTGTGTTATGTGGCAGATTCTAGCACCCAACAGGCAGCTTACTGTAACCTTTTTGTTGTTCAGTCTGGTGAGTGGGACATCAGTGTGTCTGACTATGGAGTCACCTATTACAAGTGTATCAGGCATGTTGTTTGTCCTTAAGGGCTGTGACTATTTGGCACACTGACTTTGTGAACTATGTGTTGCATGTGCTATGTTTTGAGGTAGTGGTTGCTTGGGTGTCTGCTTTAGAGGCCTCTGTTGATTTGGTAGATTTTTAATTTGAGCCTCCGGGAATGTTTTTGTGTGTTTATGTCTTTGGTTTGCAGTTGTGATAGGTCTATGTGAGACTGGGTTTGTGGTGTGTGTGGTTACCTTCTCCTCCTGACTGGATTTGCTAGTACTGAGTTGAGAGAGCTCGGCCTCCAGTTTGGATAAATAGTTGCATCTCTCACATATATTTGTATTTGTTGGGGGGAGGAGGGGGTTGTCTGTGTACATGAGGCAGGTGTAACATTGCCTCAAGATTCCCAGATTCAACATGTTGTAGCTGGCCTTAGAGGATTTTATGTGCGGCCATAGTTTTTTGCCATAATACTGATCAGAGATGACTTCCCTTTTTGGGTTTTGCTCTATCATGTAGTAGCTTCCTCCTTCTCTTGCATGGTTTGGTAATGGCTGGGGTCCACCAGGCCAGATGCCTGCATGTATGAAATTGCGTCTTGGTTTTATTTGGGAATGCATAATCCATGCATTCCTGAAAGTGTTCATAGAATGCATTTATAAAGGGTTCTGAGGTCTGGCCCATATTTTCCACAGGCACAATGCCTTTAATGGATTCCACATCAGTTTGGAGGAGTGCAACATTTGCTTTACACATGTTTTTCACTGTGGTTTTCTGCCCAGGGACTGGGGTCAGGATGTGAATATCCAGTGAGATTACTCTATGGTCTGATCTTACCAGTGAGGGATACACTTCTCATCTGGGCATAGAGTACCCATGTTGCTGATTATCACATCCAGTATGCTTACCCCTCTTGTGGGAGTGGTAAGTTGTTCCTGAGCATTTTGGTTTATGAATTCTAGTAACCTTTGGCCTAGGGTGTTGGAGCTAGAATAATGCTCCCATTCTATGTTTGAGTATTTTCAGTCACCCAATATAATGTTGTTTGGAGAGACCTTGATATTTTCATGTGTTCCGAAGTAGGCCAAGTGCGGTTCCTGGCATTAGGAGGGTGGTCTGTAGCAGGCTACAAACTGGGAGGCAGTTTTAGCCACTGTTACTTGCCCGTGGATAGTCCATGCTGCTTCTTGCTGTGGTACCAACCTGGGGGTGTGGTTATCCTTGACAATTATTGATAGTAACCCTCCTTTTGTAGTTTGTTCCATGTTTTGGGGCTGTAAAGCATGGTATGAGGTGTAACCTGGTAGTGTTAAGGTGCTCTTGGGAGCCTTGACCCAGGTTTCTGCTACAGAACAGATATCAACATTCTGCATGCTGAGGAGAGTTTGGACTGCATGCATCTTGCAGTTTAGACTTCTGGCATTGGGTAGCATTACGTCTAGGTTCTTATCCCTTGTGATACCTATGGAGGTGGGTTTGTGTTTTGAGCCTTACCTATTCAATGCACGGTGGTGGTGACAACAGCCTTTGCCAGTATCCAAAAGGCCAGAAGTGATAGGTGCATGCCATCCCTAGCAGGTGGAGCATTGTGTCTTGTTCAGCATGTCATCCCAGGCTGACACGCATTGGATCCCCTTTGACTAACAGCAATACGTAAGCCAATTATTGTAATTGATCATCTTGTCTTCATATTGTGGCATCATACTTGGTGAGGGCAGGATGTTAGTCAGGGTCATCAAGTTTGCATATACTACATGGTGTTACATTGCTTAACACATGGCAATCATGCCTCAGGTGGTGCTGCAGGGCTGTTTATGTTGGATGCACATACTACACTCCCTGCACATGTTTGAAAGCAGGTTGTGTCAACTTAGGCATCCTTTTTACTATATGTGTGAGTCAGAGAGAGGTATCATTTCCAGGGTTCCTACTGAGCCAGTGTATGTGCTATGCATTGCCTCTTTGCCAAGGCCAAGGCATACTGGGCATGCCTCCTTCTGCCTACTGGGGCAGGCTCAGGTTGTTCCTCCTCCGAGTCACGCTTTGCCTGTAATTGGCTTGGCAATGGTGGGGGGCTGTTTGGCCCAGCCCTATGCTGGTCCTGCTGCAGCTGTTTTCGCAGAATCATATTATGTAGCATAGCACATACCATGACAATTTGGGTACATGTAGTTGGTGAGTACTGCAAGGCTCCACCAGATGTGTCCAGGCACCGGAACCGTGACTTGAGCAGCCCAAACACATGCTCGATTACATTTCATGTTTGTGCGTGTGCCTCATTATGGTGTTCTTGTTCAGGTGTGTGTGCATTTCTGATGGGTGTCATCAGCCACGGCTCCAGTGCGTAGCCAGCATCCCCCACTAAGTGACCATGTGGGATGTCCCCATTGGCAAATGCCTGGTACAGCTGCATCAAATGCCAGATATGGGAATCATGGTAGCTTCCAGGGCAGCCAGCACACACATTCATTATTATGCCATGGGCATCACACATGACCTGGCAGTTGATGGAGGGGAAGCCCTTGCGGTTAATGTAGGCCCTACCCCACTCACCAGCTGGTGCTTTGATGCGTATATGCGTGCAGTCTATTGCACCCACTACCTCAGGGTATTCCGCTATTTGCTGGAAGAGACGCATATTGCTGGCCAATACCTCACGGGAATTGGGGAAATATACATGATCACCGACTTGTGCTGACATGGCATCCAGGAACTGGTACAGTACCCTGGATGCTGATGCCTGTGATATCCCCATCATATCACCAGTTGGTCTCTGGAAGGTACCTGTTGCTAGTATTCTTAGGCCAACACATACCTTGGTTTCCACTGGGATAGGTTCCCCTCTGTTGGTTCTGTGTGTGAGGTGTGGCCTGCACAGCTCAACAATTTGCTGTAGGAGGTCTCTATCCACTCTATAGCGCTCCACTATCTCCAGCTCATGTAACCCCTGGTAGGTGACTCTTCTCCATCTCCTCACTGTGGGTTGTCCGGCAGCATTTGCATAGTCACCACCCTCAGCAAGTTGCATATGTCTCCTTATAACAGCTATGGCAGCCCCTAGCATTTTTGGTCTGAGTGAAGCTTTTTCAGTTTTCACTTCTAATAGCTTACTCCTCTGTTGCAGTGTCTCTTGAAAGAAACATACTGCACTGTTGTTTGCAGAGTTTTAAGTGCTGGGCTGGGCTACTGTTCTGCCTGTGTAATTGCCTGCTTCTGATTGTTTTCACTTGCTAGCTCTGCCAGTATTCCCTGCTAGCTTCCTACTATTTCTCCTGCTTCCTTTTTCCCTTCTGTTTCCTCAGGGGGGAGTGACGTGCATACAAGTGAAAACATGCTCACAGCGGCTAACACGCGTGCACACATGCTTAGATGGACTAGAATCTGCTTATTCGGGTTAAAACAAGCAAATACCAGTGCAAACAGGTTTACAGGTGTTTAAACTGGCTCCTACATGCTTACTCTGCCTTAAATGCACGCACGCATGCTTACACGCATGCACTCTATCTTACTCGTGCCCACCAGCTTGCACACGCACGCATGCACGCCCAGCAAGAAACTTTGGTGTTATCCATAGTGTACACCTTCCATTTCTTGGCTTTCCCATGCCTACTTGTTGACACTCCTCTTTCCATGATGTGTGACTGACATCTTTCACATGCAACTGTGCTCCAATGAGCTTAATTTCTTTCATACATTCCCCCCTGTGATGACACCTATCTCCTACTCTGTTACTCCCCCTTATCCTACTTCTACACTGCACGGAATATGCTCATTTGCTATGTGACAGTGCGATTCACTATCCTACCACTCATTTACATAGGATTACCTACTAATGCTTAGTTACATGTCTTACAGTCAGCTTCCCCCCTTAGAAACCCCTACTCGGTGGTCATGTTGTTTTCAGCCTGCTATTCCCTTACATTGTACATTCATGCTTAAAATTTTTATTTTTCTGTTTTTTTATAGCATAGCCCATTTGCGCGGTGCTGCGCTACGTTTATTTTTGCATTGGGGTATGTTGCCAGTGGCCACAACCGAGTACATTTCTGCAGATAACACAGCTCTTACACGGACCGGTTTCTGCTTCCTGGATCGCAAAATTACCTCATTTGCATGCCTTTCAGCTGCAAGTGAGGTAATTAGCATATCCACGCCCTGTCCGTGTAAGAGCTGTTTTAGGTGCTCTCTTACACGCAAATACAGGCTGTTCCTGGATAGCGATGGCTGCATGGAGTCTTACACTACTCTTAGACTCCATGCAAGCCATCGTGAATCCTGCCCAATGTCTATTTATGTAGTATAAATGCATAGTTATGCAAATCACAAATACTTATTAACTAAAATGTGAGCTCAGACCTTCCTAGACGAGAGGAATAGTTACAGGAAATGTTGGAAAGATAAGATAAACAAGACTGATTGCCAGACAAGTAGCTTAAGTTTTTCTAAAGCATTATTGTTATTAAAACATAACTGTTAAAATGTTTACATGCAACACTATTTTGTAATTGTAATAAAATGTCTCAATTGTGCATAGATGTCACTAATAATCTGTTTGCAAGTAAATGTTAAAAGAAATAAAACTCAGTTGCATGAACTACAGCCAGCAGATGGGCTACCGTATGCATATAGTTCATATCAATTGTGCAGGAGGGTATAAATACCTACTAGTGGTAATAAACAGCAAAAGCTTTATAAAAATTATCAAATCAGATAAAAGTCCATAGTTTGTTAGTAACCTAATAAAGTAAATGTATAACCAAAGTACTGGGCTGGTTTACATTCTATTCTCACAGCATAAACCAAATAAACAATACTGCAGTATACTACAGGGGGAGGGGCACTCTCTCAGTTTTACACTGACTGTATAAGCAGTACTGCACAAGGGTCAGAAATAGAGTTAAGGAAGAAATAATATTTCATTCCTTTTTGACAATACTCTTTTAGGGGGGGAGGAAAAACCAGTATTAGTGCATATGAAAAACTGGTAAACAGATTAAATCTGAAAGTCCAAGATATTTTATACTAGTTATTATTGTATTGTTTAGTATTCAATTGTATTTACAACCTGTTAAACTGTAAAGCTATACACAAGATGATTTAAAATTGCTTTTTTAAAGTTATACAAGAGAGAGTAAACATATGTAAAAAATTGAGCAAAAATTGTCACTATTTTTAATATGTTTTTGGCAAAAACATAAATGCTAAAAAATGCGTAGTAATCCCCTTTGGTAAAAACAGAGTACCCGTGAACTACCACATAGGAGGTAACCCCATGAAATCTGAAGAAGTAATAAGGGATCTAGGGACCCAAGTAGATAGTCAGCTTTCCTTTGATAACCATGTTACCAAAGTGGTTAGTAAATCCTTCTATGTGACCCATCTGATCACGAAAGGGTTCGCATCAAGATCTAAGGATGTAGTGGTGCCCCTCTACTCTTCCCTCATCAGACCCATTATCAAGTGCAATGCACCAATTGGAATGTACCTGGCTAGGCATCTCCAGCAGCTGGAGAGACCACAGAGGTACCTCACTAAGAGGATCACTGGCCTCAAACAGTTGCCCTGTGCAGCACGATTGAAAAAACTAAGGCTTTTCTCTGTTGCATACCACCTTCTCAGAGGCGATCTCTGTCTAACATACAGAGCCATGTCCAACCCAGAACTGTTGAACATTCTCCACCTTAACAAAACCAAATCTACTCGAGCTACACACTCTAGGGATATAAGCCTCAGTACAACAATGAATACAACATGCTGGAGGGATAGATTCCCTTCGCAAAGACTTCTCTTGCTATGGAACAAAGTCCTGATCTACATAAGACAGAGCCCCTCACTATCACTCTTCAAGAGGAACCTTGACGAGTGGATGGGTAACAGAAAGTTCACACCAGGGATCATACCAACAGCACTACTAGACAGGGACCAAGGGTACTAGCTGCTAGATCAAGGGCCTAGGGAACTAACCAAAGGGGCGGTGAATACCGCACAATGTGGCTGGGCTAATATATGCCTCCGGGCAGATAGCCCAATACCTACATAGTATAAAAAAGCATGAATGTTTTTAATTGCTGAGCATGCAATTTAAAATAACAGGACATATGCCTTTAGTGCCAATTCCACTAGATATTTCGAAAGAGACATAAAAATTTTCCAAGATTTTGCTTAATATTAATGTTATTAAATTTGTAAGATTAGACTAAATGTACTTTACAGTCTTTGTATGTACAAATGTAGAAGAATTCAGTACAAATTAAATTAATGTCTAGTAATAAATATGTGTAAAAAAACATGTTTATAAAATGGGTCCAAGGTACCTACTAGATTAAAATGCATGAATAGCAAACAGTCTGTGTAAATATATACTGTACAGGATACATTGTAATATGTTCAAAAGTAATGTGTCAAGTTGTAATATTATCACTGGTTTCAAGTTACAGTTTTATCATTGGTTTTTGGACCATCATTTTATCAGTAAAATAGTACTGGTTACCCCAGCTAGAAAAAAAATATATTAAAACATTATATTCATACAGCTAATTGACTAATATGTACATTGCATTCTTTAGTGTATAAATCATGTTTTTTTTTAAAATCCTCAAGTATTAAATATACTAAAATAATTACATGTTAATGGGCAGTTCAGAAACATAACCACAATGTTATGGTTAAAATGACATTGAAACTGTATATTTTCAGCAGTGTATCAATGCTTGCAGTAGCACATAGTTCTTGTCTCTTATAGTTAATTCAACAGTTGCAAAAAGTTAATGGAACAGTTCTAAGTCATAAATTAAATTTTGTGATTGCAAAAAAAAAGAATAAATTAATCAAGTTAAAAAAATAAAATTAAAGCAGACACAGCCCATAATTAATTAAATATTTTCACAGAATGGTCTGCAAAAGAAAAAGTTGTTAAATACATTCAGTTTTGGTAGTAATACTTAATATTATTGTATTAACTGTGTAAAATTGCATTTTGACTTGTATCAAAAGAAGACTAAAGGTTTTGTTTCTTAATGTGTTTTCTATATAATGTGATCAAAAATACATATCAGTATAAAGTGTTTTGAGAATGTTTTAAAAAGAGGGACTTGTTAGAGATTATGAGTATAAGGCTGAAATTAATTATGTTGTAAATATGCTGAAAGATAAAGCATAGAATAAAAAGTTTGCTAGAATATATGTGTGACGACCGTGCCCTGGCCCAGCAATCAAGGAGCCTCAGTCCTCACCACTAACACCAGGGGGGTCGTCTCATAGGAGAGGAAAGGATAACTAATACACACAGTAAAGTACAATTACCCTTAAGTGCACACAGAGATCACAGTCAGTCTGGGGCTGGCTGCTTCCTTGCTCACCAGATCCCCAATAAGACTCACCACTGGCACAGCTATAGGGTCCAGGTCTCAGCCAAGCTGGGCAAGCTAGAACCTCCAGTACCCTCTCTGTCCAACCAGCGCTTTGTGTCTCTGCCCAAGTAGCTGACACAACACACACACACACTTTGAGATAAGTATTTATACAACTTCACAGACACTCCTGGGAAAGGCAGACACAGATTCTCCATCTGTGCCCCTTTACCCAGACTATACTGTAGTAATTACTGCCACCACCCAGTTAATAATATCAGCTACTAAAAGGCCCTTAAAAGGATGTCCAATTATTACTGTGCAATATTAATATCCAATGGTAATGTGATGATACAGTCTAAGGCTTATTGGAAGGACTTAGACAGTAAACTCTATAAATATATAATGTACTCTAAAGCATACTTCATCTCTACACAAACCAGCCATGGGTAGAGGATTTTAAAAATATTTAATAATAAATAATTAAAACACAAAACAAAACTACTACACCACAGAGATATCTAAGAGTTCACAGATCACACAGAAACTTAAAATAATACAGTAGAACAGGTCTGGTTTCAAAGATAAATACCTAATTAATCTTTACTAGCTTTAACTATTCCTATAAGATATCACAGTGCTACAAACTTACATGTGAGCATAAGCAGAGTGCTGATAAGTTAGATGATGTCCAGATCAAAATGCTCCAGGTCTCTTGTGAGAAATAGAATTTAAACATTGCTAACAAACATGTTTGCTGGGTCCCTCCCCAAATTACATCATTTTTGACAATTATTTTTCCCAATATTCATATTGCATCATCTTAACACCTGGTCTGAGTTCTCAGGCCACCAACTGCATTATTTAGCAATCTAACACCTGCACAGAAACATACAACAATAGAAGACATTTCACATGTGTATACTAACAGAAACTAAAGCAATAAAGTACCTTCCACATCTAAATTCTAGTCATAAACTTTAGCCTTAAAACAATGAACATGAAGTCTTCATCCAGCCGCCCTCGGGCCAAATTCTACCATGAAAGGATACAACATGCTTCACTGGGACAGTAGAGTGCAATGTTGTCACATATTTTGCAGTTTCACATTTCACAGTGTTTTCTTACATTTAAAAACACAAGCCTGTATTTTACATTTATTTATACAGTTGATAAAATTATGTATCAAATTCTATTTGACTAGGCTGGCAGCCTTTGCCCATCTCTCCCCAATCGTCACATCTCTTCCCCCTGGGAACTCAAGCAAATTTTTCAAGTGCCCCTTGAGAAACATTGCTTGAGAGTGTCAGGTCTATTTGGGTGTACCTCACCCCATTCCCTGTCTTGAGAGTCCATCTGCATTGGTATTGCTACTCCCACTGCGGTGCTGCACTGATATATCATATGGTTTCAACCCCAGACTCCATCTTAGCAACTTGGCATTTTGCTGACTGGTGCTGTTTACCCATGTTAGAGGGTTGTGATCCGTCATCACAGTGAATTTTCTTCCATACAGATAAGGCTGAAGTTTTTTGTGCCCACACTATGGCTAGACATTCCTTTTCTACCACTGCATAGCATTCCTCCCTGGGTTGGAACCTACTACTGAGATAAACCACTGGGTGCTCTCCCTCTGAAGAAATCTGGCTAAGTACAGTCCCCCCCCATAGTTTGAAGCATCCACCTGCACAACAAATTCTTTCCTATAGTCTGGACTGGCTAACACAGGGGGTCCTCCCAAAGCTTCCTTAAGCTTCAGAAATGCCTGCTCACATGCTAGGGTCCACACTACCTTATCTGGCCTGTTCTTCCTTGTCAGGTCAGTGAGGGGTGCAGCTATGGTACTATAATTGGGAACAAACTTTCTGTAGGACCCTGCTGTCCCTAAGAATGCCCTCACCTGTTTTTTGGTAACAGGGGCAGGCCATGCCTCAATAGCAGCTTCCACTTTGGCAGGTTCTAGCCTTATCTTACTACTCCCCACTCTATGTCCTAGGTAGGAGACCTCTGCCATACCTACCTGACATTTGCTCAGCTTAATGGTCAACACTGCCCTCTGTAGTCTGCCCAGCACCTCCCTGACATGCTGAAGGTGCTCTTGCCAGGAATGGCTGTAGATAGCAATATCATCCATGTAAGCAAGGACAAACACTCCTGCTCCTGCTAAGATATGATCTACCAGCCTCTGGAAAGTCGCTGGAGCATTCTTCATCCCAAAGGGCATCTTTGTGAACTCATACAAGCCAAAATGAGTCACAAAGGCTGACTTCTCTCTAGCACTGGGAGTCAAGGGCACCTGCCAGTAACCCTTGGTAAGATCAATGGTTGTAAGATACTTAGCCCCACCCAGCTGCTCTATGGCCTCATCTGTCCTAAGCATAGGGTAAGCATCCGACTCTGTGTGACAATTTAATTTCCTGTAATCCACACAGAACCTGTTGCTGCCATCCTTATTTGGCACCAACACCACTGGTGATGCCCAGGGACTGTTGGACTCCTGAATCACCCCTAGTCCCAACATCTCCTGTATCTCTTCCCTCAGAGTCTATTTGACTCTCTCAGGCACCCTATACGGGACCTACCTGATAGGCCTTTGTGGTCTTGTATCCACCTGGTGCTGCACCAGGTGGGAGCTCCCTGGTTTCCCAGTTAACATGCTCACAAACTCCTGCAACACTGCTCGGATTTCTCAAACCTGGGTAGGAGATAGCTGCTGGGACATTGCTACCCCTTCCACCGAGGTGTCAGCCCGAGCCTCACTGAGGAGATCAGCCACAACATCTCTCTCAGACTCCTCCTGCAATCCACTGCAAATGCTCAGCACAAGGGTCTCCCTATCATAGTAAGGTTTCATCATGTTAACATGGTACAATTTGTGCCCCTGCTGTCTGCCTAGCACTTCCACAATGTAGTTAACACCACTGACCTCCCTTACCACCTTGTAGGGTCCCTCCCAAGCTGCTTGCAGCTTGTTGTGTCTGACAGGAATGAGAAACATTACCTGCTGCCCTACATCATACTCTCTAGCTTGAGCATTCCTGTCATACCACATCTTTTTCTGTTGTTGGACTTCTGCCAGGTTCTCCTGGGCCAAGCCCATGAGTTCTCTGAGCCTTGTTCTGAGGTTCAGGACATATACCAGAACAGACTCCTCATGAGACTCACACTCACCTTCCTACTCATCTCAAATTAAATCTAGTGGTCCCCTCACCCTATGTTCATACAGCAACTCAAAGGGTGAAAAACCTGTGAATTCCTGGGGAACCTCTCTGTAAGCAAACAACAGATGGGGCAAATATTTTTCCCAATCCCTCTTAAACTGATCTGCAAATGCCCGTAGCATGGACTTGATTGTAGAGTTTCACCTCAACAAGACCATTAGTCTGGGGATGGTAGGGGTGGTCTTCATGTGCTTCACCCCACAGGACCTCCACAGGCAAGCCAGCAGGTCTGACATAAAATTGGCACCTCTGTCAGACAGTATTTCCTTTGGGAAACCTACCCTGCTGAAAATCTCTAGCAAAGCATTTGCCACCTTCTCAGCCTCAATGGAGGACAAAGCCACTGCCTCAGGGTATCATGTAGCATAATCTGCAATCACTAGGGTATACATTTTCCCTGTGGAACTTGGGGTACTCAGAGGACCCACAATATCTATAGCTACCCCCTGAAATGGCTCCTCAATCACAGGCAGAGGCATCAAAGGAGCTCTCACCTTGTCTCCTGCCTTGCCTACCTTTTGGCGCTGCTCACAGGTCCTGCAGTACCCTGCTACATCTCTGGTAATTCCAGGCCAATAGAAATTTTGCATAATACACCTCTTTGTAGCCTTTGCCCATCTCTCCCCAATCGTCATAATATGTATAGAGTTTAGCAATGTAAAATGGGCATTCATACTATATGTATAACAGACAAGCTTCTCTTCACAGCATCAGAAAAGCCTAACAAAGCAATATTGGAAAGCAAGTATTACATGATTTTCTCATGTTTGCAGAACAAATATCTAAACTCAGCAATACGTGATGTTTTTTCAATAGGAACAGAACAGATGTTTCCTTTCATACTTCTGTTATTCTGATTGCGTACATTTGTGCATTTTCACATCAGCAGAACTGCTGACAGGACAATAGAAAAGTCTAAAAACAGACATTATGTGACTTCCCACAGAAGGCCAAAAAAGATACCAAGAGGAAATAACAAAATCTATGTGCTTGACTAGCACTCTATATAACAACTGTAGTTATTCAGTTATGAGAGAGAGGGACAGAGAGAGGTATTTTGTAGAAGTCATCATTCATATCTGTAATGAAGAAAAATTTGTAAATATATGCTACAATCTGACAGAAAGAGTATGTGTGGTTTATTATAAAATAAGTTATCTGTAACTGTGCTTATAGCTGCAAAATATATATTTTTTATCAGTGTGCAATTTGAAAGGCTTGGCACTTTAAACAGACTACAGATGGAGTCATGCAAAGCTCTGTGTCTCTGATTCAGCAGTAAACAGCACAGCAACACTGTGTGTCTTAAGAAGACTTTGGATCCAGCACAGCACAGAAGCAGAGTGCAAATTAAAATCCATTTTTCAGGTAGGGACACTTAATAGAAATGCCCATGGTGTCACCGTAGATTCTTCAGGCACCACTAAATCTTCCTTGAATGAAGCTTTGCTGAGGGAACCATCAGAATATATGCAGATATGTGAATAGTTTTAAGAACTTCCTTAGCTGTTAAGCGGTACCTTCTGAACAAAATCTAGAAAGAAGGAGATAAGAAGGGAGGCTTTATCATGCTGAAGAAGTCCATGTTATTTGGGACGAAAGCAGTTAATATTAAACAGTCTGCCTTCCTATACCAGATGCCTTATCATCAGCCAGAAACATTCTGCCTTGAGCATCTAGGTCTGTTCCTAGACGTCTTGACTGTGAAGGAGACTAAACTTTTGTGCATTTATGGAAATCCCCAGACTTGTTAGGAGAAAGACAAATTTAGAGCTTCTTGCAGTCCCTCCTAAGACTGGGCTTAGATCAAGCAGTCACCCAGATAATGGTAAATGCTTGCACCCCTAAAGTCAGTGATAGGTAAACACAGGTACTAAACATGTGGTAAGTACCCTGGGAGCAAGGAAAAGCCCAAAGGGCATTGAGGTGGTCTGCTATAAACCTGAAAAAAAATTCCTGTGACCCTGAAAATGGTAAATTGAAGCTAGACCTCCTTCCTTTCCAAAGTTGCTATGACTGCATGAGGCATTAGCAAGGGTAAGCATTAACACCTTAAACTTTTTTATTCTTGGGGCTGAAAAATCTAGAATAGGTTTCCAAAGGTCATCTATTCTTGATAGTAGATAGCCTGTATTAAAGCCTGTCCTTCCTTCTGTTGGTAGGACTCTCTCTATTGCTTTACATGAGAGCAATTGATGTATAACAGATTCCTCAAAGGCCACCTGTTCTGCAAATGTCTGAGGCATGGCCATAAAAGGGGAGAAAGGTTTTGAACTCTGTCATGTAACTTGTAACTACCAGTTGCTTCACTCAGATGTCCAATGTTGGGGCAAATTATTTGTCTCTAAAAAAAGAGGGGTACAGGGTGGTTCTTCCATAGTCATAAATGTTCAGGTTATTTTTTGGGTGGAATTAAGGCCACAACCTCTTCCCTTACTTGAGATCTACCTCATTCTCTGCCTCCTATCCTATTTCTCTTCTAGTAAGATTTTCTTTCTGTTTGAAATGTTCAGCTCTCCTTCCACTGGAAAGATCATTTCTTGGTTGGAAAAATTCTGTTATATTTAGGGATAGGGGTGACAAAAGTGCAAAATAGTTGCTCAACAGTCTGATCTTCTTCCTGTTTTCTTCAAGACTCTTAAAACCTTCATAAGATCATAGGATCATAGGAAGTTACTAGGCTATTTGGCCCTGAGGCCCTTACAAGGCTAGCCAAGAATTTAGTCCTTGTTCCAACAAGTCAGCACATGATGCCACTGTTCAGCAGGGACACAGGTGGAATTCCAGGGGTGTATTTTCTGTTCCCCATCCAGTTATCCAGGTTGTGCTGAAAAAAAGGTTAATGAGATACTCTGCTTGATGTGGAGAGGGAGTCTATTCCACAAAAGGGGGGGGTCTCTGGGACACAAATCTGTCCCGCCAACAAGTCCTATTGATGTCACAGATCAGGTTGAGGTCACACGTGCAGGTTACTTGAGTGGAGCTTGACTTGTGGATATGCAGCATTCCCATCAAGGTGGGGTCTGAGAATGCTTTGTATGCCAGACAGAGGTCATCTCTGAGGAGTCTGTAGCATACTGAGTAGAGGGACAGGGCCTTTAGCCTATCTGTGTAGGGTAGATGTTTCAGGCCCTGGATTCTCCTGGTGAGGAACCTCTGTGGTATCTCTAGCTGTTGCATGCGCTTTGTGAGGTACATGCTGAAAGGAGAATTGTACCCAATAATTGGTCTTATAAGGGAAGTATACAAGGCTATTATGACCAACTTGTCCCTGGATGAGATATCCTTACCAATGAGGTGGACCATGTAGAAAGTTTTCTATACAATGGAGGCAATATGGTGGTCAAAAGTCAGTTTGCTATCAACCTGGGTGCCCAAGTCCCTCATGACTGACTGGGTGCTTAGGACCTTATTATTAATGTGATAATTTGTGGGGATGCCACTCTTCCCAAAGGTAATGACAATGCATTTTTTGACATTCAGTTTGAGGCCTTGTTTCTGGCACCAGTCATCTGTTTGGGTGAGACCCTCTTGGAGGATGTCCACATCACTAGGAGAATTGATGACAGCACCCAGCTTGCAGTCATCTGAATACTTGGTCAGCCATAGCCCACTGGTTTTGGCCTGCACCCCAGAAAAGTATATCCTAAACAACAGAGGCCCCAAGACCGATCCCTGGGGTACACCACTCATTATGGGTCTACTGCTTGAGGTGGCTTCCCCTATTTTGACTACGTGGGTTCTATCAGTGAACCAATTTACTACCCATCTGGTAACATATGGATTGATGCCTAGTTGAGAGAGTTTATCTATTATACCTGAGTGGGAATAGTATTGGAGGCTTTTGTCAGGTCACAGTAGCCGGTATGCACCACCCTCCCCTTGTCCATGGCCTTGGTGACTGTCTCAAAGAAGTTGACCAAATTTAACAGGCATGGCCTCCCCTTCACAAAACCAAACTGTGTGGGATCCAGTGTTTGGAGGTTGCCAATGTCCTTGTTAATGAGGTCTATGATAATCCACTCCATGGCCTTGCAGATCAGGCTAGTTTGGCTGATGGGTCTATAATTTCCTGGATTGGTGGACGCCCTACCTTTGTGCATAGGGATGACAGTGGCTGTCCTCCATTTAGCTGGGATGAAGCTGGTACTCAGGCTTTGGTTGAATAGGGTGTCTAATGGTGCTGCAGGTTCCTGCCTGAATTTATGTAGGATGCAGCCTGTGATGTTATTGGGTCCCATGGAGGCTGAATTTTTTGCCTTTGAGAGGGAAGTGATGACTTGCTCCCTAGAGATAAAGAGAGGGGGCAGGTGTTGGGGATGCCCTGATTTGCTGATGGGGGGGACAGAGAGGTGAAGTTTTCACTGAACCTGTCTGCCAGCAGGTTGGCTATATCTACGGCATTTGTGTATGTGGTTTCCTTGACCACCAATTCTGAGCAGATCTGGGTGCTTCCTTTGAGACTGCAGACATATGTGAAGAAGGCCTTGTGATTGTCTTTAGTAGATGTGGCCAGTTTGGACTCAAAGATTGCTTTGGAGGATTTCACTAGTGCTCTTATTTGCTTGTTCAGGCTAAGGAGACATTGCTTTCAAATAGGCACCTGCTCCTTCTTGGTCTTGGACAGCAAATTTTTTCTTTTATTATAGAGTTTATTTATTGCAGATTTCCACCAGTTGGGTTTACTCTTCCTTAAGGAGGATGATTTCATCCTGTTGAGTATTCCTGATTCCATGCAGCTATATAAGTGCTCATATAGTACTTTGTTGTAGGTTTGGACATGGTTCCTACAGACGGGGAGGGGGCTGTGAAGCTGTTTATACCTTTCCTCAGGAGGTTTCAATCAGCTTTGGAGAAGTTTTTTTCTTTGACCCTAGCTGGGGGGAGGGGGCAGGGGAGATGGTGACTTCAAAAGTGACCACTTTGTGGTCAAATCTTACGAGGGATGATGACACTGTAGGGATGCTGCAGTGGTTACTCATGTTGGTTAATACCAAGTCCAAGATATTTTCAGCTCTTGTGGGGGTGTTGACTAACTGGTCCAAGGCATGTGCATTGATGAAATCAAGGAATCTCTGGGCATTTGTGTTTTGGCATGAATATTTCTTCTAATCTATGGTTGTATAGTTAAAACCCCCAGGATCAAGGGAAAAAAGGTTGAATCTTGATAGATTCAAAGAGCTCCAGATAGGTGGAATGGGCAACTTGAGTCAAAGTTGGGAGCCTGTAGCTAGCTATGATTTGAATAGGGGTCTTGTCAATTGTTAACTTCATCTTGAGTGCCTCCTGTGTATCATACTGTTTGACCAGCCTGGAGGTGTGTATGTCTTATATATATATCGCAGCTCCACCTACTTTTGCTTTGCTGCCCACAGTTTGGGATCTGAATGTATGATTGGATGAGTAACTTGGTATGGCTGGGGTGTTCTCTGCAGCTTTGAACCAGGTTTCTGCGACTGCATAAATGTCAGCATCTTCCAGCATTAAGAATGCTTGCAATGAGTGCTGTTTCATGTTTAGACTCATAATGTTTAGCAGCATGACCTTTAACTTATGTTTTGATGAAATTTTCATGTTGGTAGTTTTGGCCTCTTGACATTACCTGAAAAAGGTAATATGGGGGTGGCAAGAGCCTTTGCCAGGAGCCTGAAGCCCAAGGGTGACAGATGCAGGCCATCTCTGGCAAAGCACCGTGGTTTGTCAATTATGTCATCCCAGGCTGTCAGGTACTAGATCTCCTTTGAATGACACCAGAAACTAATATAATTGTTAAAGTCAATCATTTTCTGTTTGTATTGAGGCATCATTCTGGATGACAGTAGAATGCTGCTTAAGGCTAGGAACATACTTGCCTGGGACAGATATTCAGTGAGCTTAAACATCTCTGTCTCCATATAGTCCAGGGAGGTACGTCTCAAGTCATTGACACCAACATGGACTATGACAGAGTCATAACAGAACCTGTTGAGAGACTTGAGTGCATGGATGATATGGTAGATTCTGGCACCTGACAAACAACTAACCGTGACTTTCTTCTTATCCAGCCTGGTGAGGGGCACATCTGTGTGTCTCACAATGGAGTCTTCTATGACTAATATGTTGGTTTATGTTTAGGCCTTAATGGCTGTGAGACACAGGTGTGTGGACTGTGTGTTGTGGTGGGCAGTGGAGTTCGTATGTGTTTTCACCTCAGAGGTCTCTTTTGTTTGGGTATGTTTTTGTTGAGGACCTCCACATATGTGGGGGTGTGTTGTGTATCTGTGGGTGGTGTTTGAGGTGTGGTGTTTGTGTTGACAGCCTTCTCAGTGCCAGATATACTGGCATATGAGGGAGAGAGCAATGACTCTAGGATCTTGATGTAAATGCATCTCTCACAAATTGTTTTCCTAGGTAGTAGTAATAGCGGGTTGTCCGTGTACATGAGGCAGTTACTACACTGTCTCAGGATGCCCATATCAACCGGACTGGCAGGAGAAAATGTAGGAAATTGTCCATCCATATTTGTCATACCTGAGGGAGAAAAGCCAGAGAGAGCTAAGAGGGTAAATGGTGGAAGGTCTAAGAGTAGTACTTACAATATGATTACACAAGTGCTACTAAGGGAAAATTTGTAGCTTGAATACCTCAAAAAGGGTTAAAAACCATGCAGCTGCAACTCTGGATGCAGCAAACCTGTATCAGACTATGCTACTCAATTTAAGGTTAAGAACATAGTAAAACTCACAGTGAAGCACAAATTAAACACTTACAGACAAAAGAAAAGAACTCACAGTATGAAAAAATACAGTTAAACAGTAACAAAATGCAGTAAAATGCAGTTAAACAGTAATGAATTGCAGAAATAGCAATGAAATATAGTCAGTAAATTGCTTTGAAACAGTGCAAATGTGATAAATTAGCTCACAATCACAACAGTAAAAAACATCTCAAATAAAGCAGCAATTCAGTAGAATACTGTCATCAACATAATAAGGCTACTGACAAGCAGTAATAAATGTGGCAAACTAAATGCAGTTGAACTCCTAAGCACAAGCAGCAAAATGAAGTAGGAAGAGGCACATTTTTTTTGTAGAAAGTGAGGAGACAGAAGATAATTCAAGGTTCAGAAGCTAAAGGGGTGGAGCTTCACAACTTATCCCACTGTACACAGTAGAATGAGCTGATGTAATGGGACTAGGAAGAGTGTCCAATATCAAATGTATACTAGAAGCAGGCAACTCGTAGCCACCAAGCTTTAAAACCGCAACAGCAGCTGGGCAGGTGGGTGGAATACACAAGATCAGAACAGAGGTAAGGACTTGAATTTGTTAAGTCTAAAAAACAGTTGCACAGTTTAAACAGATATGCAGCAAATGTTTTAGTGAATCAGAAGTGCAGAAAACAGTTGAAAATAAGCACTTATCTTTTCCAGTCTCACCACAGAGCAATGACAGAAGGCCTGACTCACTGCAGCTTTGAGCAAACAAGTACAAACCCGTTTAAACAATGGCTATTTAAAGCACAGAAACAGGAACTGGCCAAATTGTCCAATCAAAACATCACAGCCTTGCAGTAATACCTCTATCCAGATCAGACCAGACTGAATACCCCTCCCACAATGAAACAGCTAGGCCTCTCTAGACAAAAGATTTCACTACAAGCTCCAAACGTCACAAACAGTAATAGATATTCAGCTTTATGCTAGTGGTTTTCAAGTACAGCAACAAGTAAAAAGAACAAAACAGAGAAAAGAAAGGAGACAAAGATCAGAACAGAGGTAAGGATTGAATTCACTGTCTAAAAAACAGTTGCACAGTTTAAACAGATGTGCAGAAAATGTTTTAGTTAATCAGAAGTGAAGAAAACAGTTGAAAATAAGCACTTATCTTTTCCAGTCTCACCTCAGAGTAAGGGCAGAAGGCCTAACTCACTGAGCAGCTTTGAGCAATCATGTAAGACCAGGTCAGAGAATTGTTGTTTATCAAGAGAGACACTGAGAATTTAGCCCCTGGCATCCCTAGGTAGAGTTGAGTTGAACCCTGAGGCAAATGCACTTTCTTATTACAGTACCTTTTGTCACAGCCTTGATGCATCAGTCATATCATGCCTGCATTTAATAACAGAGTCATGCAGTTCAATGAGTTATGGTTCATTGAATTTGTAACTTGATGAATTCAAACACCAGAAGCAGTTCTGAGAAGGGAGCTCTAAAAGACACACCTCCTGCCCCTGCAGGACCCATGATAGTCATTTCCTGGGCATGTGATTGGGAGTACCATTTCATATATGATGGTTCTATCTCAACATGTTACACTTTGATGTAGATGCTACTCAGTGAGGTAAAATAGATCCAGATAGCATACTTCACCTCCTTGTAAGATATCTGAAGGGGTTTAGAAAACATTTTCATCTGAAAGCAGTTCTCAATAAATTCTTCCATTTCCTTATATGCTTCAGAATATCCCCTTGGTACTGGAACATACTGAATGTATGGTTTACAGCCAGGATCTCCAAAGTCACTGATGTGTATAATCTCTTGCCAAAATGATCTAGAAGTCTGCTTTCTCTGTCATTTGGCAAAGAATTATTAGTAGGTGCCAGTTTGCAGCCCCATATCACCAGGTCAGCAATAAAGTTCTTATGCAACTACATAACCTTTTTCTCCATACTATTGTAGCAGATGATTTCTCTAGAAATTGGGGGGACTGGAAGTCTGGCATCCTCAAATGCTTGAAAAAGTGGAGGAACAGTAGTGGGTTTGGTCATATCTATGCCTACCTACTCTGGACAGCTTTCATGGACATCAGATACTTATTTTGAATCCACCTTAAATACTCTCACATTGGGCTTTAAGGTCTCTGTGAAGGAGAAATCCTCAGGTGGGGGAACCAAATGATAACCCTTTATCACCAGTTCTGTAACCAAGTGATAATAAACTTGTCAAGAATAAATCAGGTCCCATTCACCTTCTCCAGTGATATTCATATCAGACAGTGGCTCAGCCATGGGACTGTCTTCTTCTTAGCAGGGTCGGACATACAGGAGGTTCCTGGTTCAGTTTTCAGTGAAGGGGAAATATTAAATCTCTGGTACATGGCAACATGCTCTTCAGCAAAGTTTCTAAATTTGAAAATGGCCAGGGCAAATGTCAAGCAGGGCTGATATCCCACTGCCAAAAGCACATTACAAAACTGGTAACTTGTCAGGCCTGTATGCCCAGGGAGGTAGTTGGTTTGACAAAAACAAAAAGAAGTCAATGGCAACAAACTTGACATCTAGTCTGTAAAAATAGTAGAGATATCTGCAGGTGTTTCCTGTTGG
Organism: Protopterus annectens; assembly: GCF_019279795.1. NCBI lineage: Eukaryota > Metazoa > Chordata > Ceratodontiformes > Protopteridae > Protopterus > Protopterus annectens. The sequence goes on along the minus strand of NC_056741.1, from coordinate 65,973,289 downwards.
GCTTTCCCATTGTGATGGGCTACAGGAAATGCTACCCCACATCTGGCCTTGAGAGGAGCTTTCACAGATGGCTCAGCTACCAGTGCTGGGCCTGAGTGTTTTACCTAATAACACCCCTTCAGAATGGAGTCTTCAGGATTGTGTATTGATGGGTTCTCTAAGGCCTCACACATAGTCACGCTGCCTGCTTCTTGGTTAACAGTTTCTTTCATTTTCTGTTTTCTTCTAATGTTTCTCCTTAACCTTTTCTCAGAATGAGAGGTAGTGCCTGCCAACAGCACAAAGACATTTACATTCTCATAAGTAACATTTAATACTCCAGAAAGGCTTTTACGTTTCTGATTACTTTAAGCATTTTCTTTCTGAAGTAAGAAATACCCTTGCACTCATTTACAAGGTGATCTTCTAACAGACAGAAAAGTCACTGTTGGAAGTCCTTTGTCAAGATTTGTCTGACAAAAAGCACTCTTTTCCCTGGGACTTTATCAGCCTCAGAAATAAGAACCCATTGCAAAAAAAAGCTGCCATTTAAATCCGCAATCGAAATATAGTGGAATAGGTAAAACAGTTCAGTATATAACCACATTGTGATTCCTGTGCACTGGCCCAGTAATCAAGGAGCCTCAATCCAAACCAATAGCACCAGTGAGGGGCATGCACATTGGGAAAGATAATAAGTACACATACAGTAAAGTTAAATTTCCCTTAAGAGCACACAGAAATCATAGTCAGTCTGGGGCTGGTTTCTCCCTTTCTCTCTCCAGCTATAGGGTACAGATCTCAGCCTAGTGTTCATGCCAAAACCTCCAGCACCCTCTCTGTCCAACCAGTGCTTCATGTCCCTGCCCAAGTAGCTGACACACACACCCACTTTGAGATATGAGTTCTATACAAACACACAGACACTCCTGGGGAAGGCTGGCACAGGTTCTCCAGATATGCCCCTTCCCTCTAGACTATAAGGTAGAAATTACTGCCACCAACCACTACTATCTGCTACTAATAAGGCCCTTCCCATAGGGTGTCCAATTTTACTGTGCAATATTATTATTATCCAATTGGTAAGCGTGATGAACAGCAAGGCTGTTGGAGTGGCTTTGTACAGTATCACCAAATACATGCAAGCACTCTGAGAGCTTAAATTATCTCTACACAAAACAGCCACAGTTGAAAGGTTCAAAAATATTTAATAATAAATAATAAAAACACAACACAATACTTATTACTTTAACACAATGACATTAAAGAGTTCAGAACTCACAGGAAAATGCTTTAAAACAATACTGTATGATAGTCTGACATAAATATAGAAAACAGCTAGTCTAATCTTACAATTTCTATCTATCTCTGAGAGTAATCACTGTTCTAAATACTGCTTACATACAGAGCAAGCAAGTGCCTGGTGAGTTGTTGTCAGATACAGATCAAGATACAAAATGCTCAATCTTTCTCTCTGAGAAAGTCTTAAATTGATAATACCCACTACTGCTGAGTCATTTCACATTACATCATTTTTTTTCACTACTCCTTTAGCTCCCAGGCTATCAGAAACTCAAAATGTACATTTCTTGACACTCCTGCTGAGGTTTACCAGGCTCACAGAACTTAAAATGTAACATTTCTACAGCTGACAGGAAGTCACAGCAATAAAATATACTTTACACGTGAAACCTAGCAATTTTCATTGTCTCAAAACAATAGAAAGAAATGCTTAGCCCAGACATTCTGTCTCCAAGCTTGAGATCAAACACAGTTAAAAAATTCTTTGCTCATTGGCTTTCTTCCAGCAGGGTGCACTGTGGTTACATTTTTGAAGTTCAGCATATAACACAGTTTTCTTACATTTAGTTTTCTTACATTTGAAACAACAAGCCTGTGGATCATATTAATATTTACAATGAGATAGAATTATTTACAAAATTCTATCTAGCTAGGCTGGCAGCCTTCACACATATAATAATCTGCACTGAACAAACCACATTGTATCAGTTATAGGTCCGAGACTTTGACACTGTCTCTCCCACCCAAATTAAAAGAGCCACAGTCATACCCAAAATGTTGCACTCGGCTAAAAGAAGCACCTTATTACTGAAGCCAAATATAAATGTTTTCTGAACATTTCTGTGACATAACTGATACTAACACGTTCACTTTCTCACCTTAGTAACATTCATGTTAATGTCTGACCTGAAGCTTTTTCTTAGATTATTTGCCTGTTCCTAAACATTTCTGTATTCAGCTTTCCCCTAAGAAACTTTTTTTTGTCAATTTGAATTGCAGTTTCTTTCATTTTGTAAAGTTGGCTCTATAATGCAGAGAGAGGAAGCCCTGAGTATGACCAAGGTGACCTAGGTTCAACTAGCAAACTTGCAACTCAAGAAGCCAACTTGGTGACAGAAAAGGAACACTATATTACTAGTGCTAACGGACTTCTTTGACTGGGTGTCCAAGGCATTAGTCCTACTTAGATTTTAGCATGGTATTTCACATGCTATCATTAGAAAAGTGCTGTGAACAAATCAGAAAGATATAGAATAATTCTGGGAATGGGGTGTAACTAAGATAAATCACTGGCTGCATGATAGGATATGGAGGATCATAATAAACACAATTCAGGAGCATGACAGGACGGTGACCAGTGGGTGGTGCAGTAAAGGGGTAAGTCCTTTACAATCTAAGTCACATTGCAGAATATCTGTAAATTAAAGTGTACCTTTTGGTTAAAGATGGAAACCAATGCAAAAGAATTGATACATAAGTATTTGTAAAAAAGAATGAAAAGAAACTTAGAGAGAGTGGAGGAGTAATCTAGGATGTGGTAAGTTAAGTGCAAATATAATGCACCTGGGAAACAAAACAAAATCAAGAAGCAGGATACAACTACTCAGGAATGATAAGAATGACTAATGAAATGGAGCATGGACAGTCATATCACATGGCCTATAAAAGTAAGCAAAGTGTATTAGAGCGATAAATGATGGTGGGATACTGATCTGTAAAGGAAGAAAGGATGGTAAGGATTCTGGAAAATATATATGAAATAAGGCTACAGGGATGCTGCAGTGTATAGGAAGGAAGACTGGTGAGATATAGTGATATCTGGGAAGGAGGAAAGGATGCTAGCATACTAGAATGTATTAGGGCTGAAAGGCTGGTGGGAATATTAGAATTATAAGAAGTGCGGAGGATTAATATACTAGAATGTGTAGGAAGGAAGGCTATGGAAATAGGATATATAGGATAGAAGGCTAGTGAAGATACTGGGATGCATAGGGAGACAAGAAATGATATTAGGATCTGCAGGAAGGAAGGATAGTGAGGATATTGGGATTTATAGGAAGGAAGGATAGCTGGGATACTAGGAAGTGCAGGAAAGAAGGATGTTGGGGATACAGAAATGTATACAAACATCCATCATTACTAGAAAACAACATGCTATTTATTTTATCCATCAATCTATCTATTTATCTCATTATTTGCCTATCTATCTATCTATCTATCTATCTATCTATCTATCTATCTATCTATCACTATCTGTCTATCTATCTATATTTTTATATATCTGTCTCTATCTATCTAATCTGTTTATCTAGTTATTTACTTTTCTATCTTATTTACCTTTCTATCTATCTGTCTAATCATCTATCTGTCTATCTATCTAATCTGTTTATCTCTTTATTTACCTTTCTGTCTGTCTGTCTAGCTTTCTGTCTATTTATCTTTCTATTTTACATTTGTTAAACAGGTAAGTGAAGTGGTCCAAAGACTGTGTTCGACCATGAACCAAGCCATATGACATAGGTTCAATGATTGCATCAGATATAAAAGGCAAAATAATAAATTTACATAAGATTAAATACATAGTTGTATAGAGTTAATACTTACATGAATGAGGTAAGAAGTGAGTCATACATTTTGTATGTACAGAATTTAGTCAACAGCCAAGAGTCTTAAATCTTTTCAAAACACAAACAGACGAAAAACAAAAATGATGTACTTACCAGAAAGCTAGATCCTTTCATTCATGTCCATTCAATAAGACATACAAGTCCTTGAGCTGCTTGTCAGATCCAACCTGGCAGCATCAATGCTCCAATCCAAAGGAGTTCCCTCCCATAATGCATCAGTCCCCAGAGTACTGCAAAACTAGGTGGCACTATGCTACCCAAGGAATAGGAGACAATTTCTAAATAAAACATTCCTTCATGTCTTACAAGACACAGAAGGGGGACAATGGTCGAGTTGTTGTAGTGGATAGACATGAATGACTGGATCTAGGTTTATGTTAAGTTCATAATGTTTGTGTCTTATTCCTTCAGTCCATCCAATCTGACATGTGAGTAAGAATTCCCAACTACAATAAGTCCTGGGTGGCATCATGACAGTTAACCTTTTAGCATAGTAACACCAAATGATGCTTTAGTCCTTGAGAAGCAGACTAATTTATAATGCTTGATGAACGTATGCATGAATAACTAAGTAGCAGCATCACAAATGTCACTTACTTACAAAGACCTACAGAAGGCTGTAGAGGTAGCCATTTATTGGCAGTGAAAAGGATGGAAAGCTGCCTGTAAACATCTTAAATATGCATGACATGCTCACCTTTGTTAGCATGGTTGGGGAAAATGGTGAAAAATATATGGCTTGAGATATGTTGGATTCTGAAGCAACCTTGGGAAGAAAATAAGGTTTAGTTCTGACTGACACCTTATTTTCTTTGTGAAAAAGTATATAAGGAGGGGATGATGATAAGGCCTGTAATTTTGAAATTCTCCTGGGTGATGTGATGGCTACTAAAAATTGTTTTCTAAGAAAGAAACTTCAGCTGTGCTGAGGATGCTGGCTCAAACAGAGTTTAGTTAAAGCCTTAAAAGCTAGATTTTGGTCTCATGGAGGTAGCAGAACTTTGATATGAGGTCTAAGTAGAAAGATCCCTTTAGAATGGCCTTGCAGAGCTTATGTGAGGCAAGTGACTGATCTTTGAAGCCCTCTTGAAAATTAGAGATCACTGTTAATTAAACCTTGATCATGTTGTAAATAGATCATTACATGTGGAATTTTGTTTAAGAAGCTGTCAATGTACTAAATGCATCCTTAGTTAGAGATTCATACTTGGCCATCACTAGAATTGGAGAAATCAAGCAATTAACTTCAGGCTGGGGATATCTAGGTGAGACTTCCTGGAAAGGTGTGAGCTTAGATCCTGAATAGGATGCAATATCAAGGCTCCTAAACATGAGGTATCAGAAGAGGAAACTGGACTTGTAAAAATCTGGATACTAGGGCCCTGGAGGCTATTCCTAAAACAAAACATCCCTTGGTGACTGTCCCAGTGGGATAATCATGGCAAAGTACTTGGTGCATTTGGTGTTGCAGGGAGAGGTGAAGAACTCACAGCAAGAGCTGCCCCAGTGATGAAAAATCTGATTGGTTACCGCTGGATTGATGGATTACAAGTGGGGAATGCAGAGAGTTCTGCTGAGCATGTTGCAAGGCAATTTAGAACTCCAGGGATGTGTATTGTGACAACAAAGTGGGGCAAGGCCATCACACATTGCCAGACCCTCATTTCTCCCCACACAGTGGATAAGACCTGGCACCTCCCTACTTGTTGATGTACCAAACTACAGTCATGTTGTTTGTTTGGATGGATATCACACCTTGAGGAAAGTGTCTTAAACTTCTTATAACAAAAGAAGGACCACTCTCAACTCCAAGACATTTATGGGTGCATTAACATCTATGTCCGACCATTAACCTTTGACCATTCTCCCTTCATAATGGCCCCCAACCCAGAAAGGATACATCTGTGGTCACTTTCAGGTTTCACATTATTAAGTGTTTCCCCACAGAAACCAGCGGTGACTGCAGCCACCACCTCACATGAGTCCTGCATGAGTTTGTAATAATGATGGTTTTGGAGAGGGAGTGTAGTTATTGAGACCACTGAGTCTGAAGAAGCCACTGCAAAATTCTTATGTGGAAATGTGTGAAGTGAATCATTATAGTTGACAAAGCCACGAGGTCCAGAACTGTCAGTACTAGAGCTGCAGAAGGAGAGGAGTTGAAAAGAAGAGACTGGATGACTGATCTCAAGGTTTGCAGTCTTTCCCACATTACGGAAACTATACATTGGGTAGTGTCTAGCCTGCATCCCATGAACCTGATTGTCTGAACAGGTACCAGGCTGGACTTTTAAAGGTTGATTGTTATTCCCAATGAGTTGCAGAGATTGAGGAGATGGTCTCTGGTTTCAGTGAGGGACTCCATCAGTGGGGCAGCTATGAGCCAATCATCTAGGTACAGAAAGATCTTGTACCCTTTTTGTCGCAGATGGGCTGTTATGATAGTCATACATTTGGTAAACACCCTGGGGCATTTGGTGAGTCCAAATAACAAGATCCTGAACTGATACTGACTGGTTCTTATTCAGAAGGACAGGAATCTCTTCAACTCCTTTGTAATCTTTATGTGATGGTAAGTGTCATGGAAATTGATAGAGATTATCCATTTATTTGCCATGAAGTAGGGTAGAAATGAATGTACCATGACCATTCTGTAGCTGGTCTTGCAAAAGTACTTGCTAAAGAGGCTGATGTCCAGGATAGGTTTGAGGTCTTGGGTTTTCTTCAGAACCAAGAAGAACTCTGAATAAGATCCTGATCCTCTCTGGGCTGATGGGACCTCTTGGATTGCTTTTTGTTTTTCTGGAAGAGAATCTATCTCTTTTTAAGCTGCTTTTGATTGGTTGAGGTGGACATCCAGCAATGGCTTGTTGGACTGAGATGAGATTAGGAAAAAGGAAATGTAATAGCCTCTGGATGTTATCCCTCTTGCCCACTTGTCTTGTGTGATGCTCTACCACATAAGCAGGTGGAGGGAAAGATGACCCAGACTGCCTCGAGAGTAGAGCAGTCAGGCACAACTTCAGGGTATTACTGTTTACGATCCAAAAAGGACCTGTGGTATACCTTATTTTGTGGATCCCCCAACCTTTAGGCCAGCATCCATTAAAGGGGATGCCTCTGTCATGGCAGACTCTGTCAGAAGATGAATTAAACTGTTGGAACTTAGACTTCCAAGACCAGAGAAAATGAGGCTACTTTTAGTTCCTTTTGTATGCTCTGGGGAACCTTGAACTTTACTCTGACAGCAGAAAGGGTCTTCCCATCCTAGTCATAATTCAGTATCCTTTCTTTTACTGAAGGGTCAAACAGGGATGGACCATCAAAGGAGGAATTACTGAAGGACACCTTAAGGTTATCCACAAAGTCACACAGGCACAGCCATATGTGATGTCTCATTGCAATGCCAAAACTGGCTGCTGTAGCTGCTCCATCTGTCATATTGTGCATGAAGAGGTTGGTTATGTTAGACATGGTAGTCAAGGTAGCATTGAATTGCATACTGGACTCCATCATAAGGAGGAGGTTCTCACAAGTAGATAACAGCTGCTGACCTAGATCTCTCTGGAACCTGTTGATATGTGTGGTGTAGTTCAAGGGGGTGGTTCTTCCAAGTAGATAACAGCTGCTGAGCTAGATCTCTCTGGAACCTGTTCATATGTGCAGTGTAGTTCAAGGGGGTGGTTCTTCCAAGTAGATAACAGCTGCTGAGCTAGATCTCTCTGGAACCTGTTCATATGTGCAGTGTAGTTCAAGGGGGTGGTTCTCCCAAGTAGATAACACCTGCTGAGCTAGATCTCTCTGGAACCTGTTCATATGTGTGGTGTAGTTCAAGGGGGTGGTTCTCCCAAGTAGATAACAGCTGCTGAGCTAGATCTCTCTGGAACCTGTTCATATGTGCGGTGTAGTTCAAGACCCTTAGAGAAAAGGTGCCTGAAGCATATGTTCACTTCCCAAACCTATCCATTGTCCTGGACTCCACACTGTGTGGGTGAATGGAAGAAGAGGCTTCTGACAGCTCTGTTTTGGTAGCTGTGACTACAGTGATGGAGTCTACCACAGGTAATTTTGCCAAGTTTTGTTTATCTTTTGGAGGGCATAAGATTCTATGTGGTTTGTGAGGCACTGCCTCATAATTATTCAGTTCCCATCATGGCCTCCAGACCATCAGATCAGTTAGCTTGCCTGCCAGAGGTACCACCTAGAATGTAAATGGTGGCAAGCCATAAGCTTCCATCAATACTGTCTCAGCCTGACATGGAGGACTGCAGGCGAATTTTCTCTCTGGTGCATTAGTACCAATATTTTGCCAAATGAGGCACCCTCCAGTGGGGATTATGAGGAGCCCTATCAATCATCCAAATTGGAATTTAAAGTGGAAGACTCCAAAGGGAAGTTTAGGTGCTTCCTTTTGCACATCTTCTTTTTTTGGTATATTAGGGGGTGAGTTGCTTGAATTCTCAGAGGACCTAAGCTGCTGTCGAGCAGGGGAATTGAAACTCAAGGTCCAACTCTAAAGTGTGGACAGTTGGAAAAAAGAAGGCAAGACAGAAACAGAATCTCTGAAACCATGAGCTTTGATGGCTCAGATGAGGGGTCTGGGCCAAAGAATTGACAGGCAATGACCCTGGCAGGAGCAGCAGAACCAACCCTTGTATTTGATGCTGGCATTGAGGTCACCAGCCCAACTTCTGGGTCCTGAGATTGTCTCAGCTCTGACAAGGCCAGAGTCAATACAGTCAGATCTAAATACCTTAGTGCCAAAGCTAGGTAAGAAGTCTGCATTGAGAGCACAGGGCTCAGGAGTAGGGATGGAGACAGAACAAACACCAGTGAAGGAGCCACAATCACAGCAAAATTGGAATTTAAAGTGGAAGACTCCAAAGGGAAGTTTAGGTGCTTCCTTTTGCACATCTTCTTTTTTTGGTATATTAGGGGGTGAGTTGCTTGAATTCTCAGAGGACCTAAGCTGCTGTCGAGCAGGGGAATTGAAGCTCAAGGTCCAACTCTAAAGTGTGGACAGTTAGAAAAAAGAAGGCAAGACAGAAACAGAATCTCTGAAACCATGAGCTTTGATGGCTCAGATGAGGGGTCTGGGCCAAAGAATTGACAGGCAATGACCCTGGCAGGAGCAGCAGAACCAACCCTTGTATTTGATGCTGGCATTGAGGTCACCAGCCCAACTTCTGGGTCCTGAGATTGTCTCAGCTCTGACAAGGCCAGAGTCAATACAGTCAGATCTAAATACCTTAGTGCCAAAGCTAGGTAAGAAGTCTGCATTGAGAGCACAGGGCTCAGGAGTAGGGATGGAGACAGAACAAACACCAGTGAAGGAGCCACAATCACAGCAAAATTGGAATTTAAAGTGGAAGACACCAAAGGGAAGTTTAGGTGCTTCCTTTTGCACATCTTCTTTTTTTGGTATATTAGGGGGTGAGTTGCTTGAATTCTCAGAGGACCTAAGCTGCTGTCGAGCAGGGGAATTGAAGCTCAAGGTCCAACTCTAAAGTGTGGACAGTTGGAAAAAAGAAGGCAAGACAGAAACAGAATCTCTGAAACCATGAGCTTTGATGGCTCAGATGAGGGGTCTGGGCCAAAGAATTGACAGGCAATGACCCTGGCAGGAGCAGCAGAACCAACCCTTGTATTTGATGCTGGCATTGAGGTCACCAGCCCAACTTCTGGGTCCTGAGATTGTCTCAGCTCTGACAAGGCCAGAGTCAATACAGTCAGATCTAAATACCTTAGTGCCAAAGCTAGTTAAGAAGTCTGCATTGAGAGCACAGGGCTCAGGAGTAGGGATGGAGACAGAACAAACACCAGTGAAGGAGCCACAATCACAGCAAAATGAGTGGACACCGCTACCTTTGGAGTCAAAGGAAATGGAATGACTCCCATTTCTATATGGATCCTTAGAAACTTCAATGGTCCTGGGTGAAAGTGCTGAAGAGAGTTTTGAGGGTGGACACTGGTTTGAGCTGTCCACAGAGAGTTTATTCCTGGGAGAGTCACGGAGGATGAATCATAGGATCACAGGAGGTTACTAGGCTATTGGCCCTGAGGCCCTTATAAGCCTAGCCAAGAGTTTAGCCCATGTTTAGACAAATCAGCGCCCAATGCCCATATCCAGCAGGGACATGGGTGGAATCCCAGGGGTATATTTTCTGTTTCCCATTCAGTTATCCAGGTTGCACTTAAAAAGGGGGTAAAGAGGTACTCTGCTTGGTGTGGAGAGGGAGTTTATTCCATAGCTGAGGGAGTCTCTGGGACACAAATCTGTCATGCCAACAAGCCTTGTTGATGTCACTGATGAGGTTGAGGCCGTTCATGTGGGTTACTCGAGTGGAGCTTGACTTGCAGATATGCAGCAGTCCCATCAAGGTCAGGTCCATGATCACCTTGGATGCCAGACAGAGGTCACCTCTGAAGAGTCTGTATGAAACCGAGTAGAGGGATAGGGCTTTTAGGCTATCTGTGTATGGTAGATATTTGAGGCCCTGGATTCTCCTGGTGAGGAACCTCTGTGGTCTCTTCAGCTGCTGCATGTGCTTTGTGAGGTACATGCTGAATGGGGTGTTGTACTCAATAATGGACCTTGTAAGGGAAGAATACAGGGATGTTATGACCTCCTTATCCCTGAATGAGATACCCTTACTTATGGGGTGGGCCATGTAGAAAGCTTTATTACCACACAAGGAAGATGGTGGTCAAAAGTCAGGCTGCTATCAACCTGGGTGCCCAAATCCCTCATGACTGATTGCATGCTTAGGACATTGTTATTCATGTGATAATTTGTGGGGACGGGACTCTCCCCAAAGGGGATCAGATGCATATTTTGGTATCCAGCTTGAAGCCATGTTTCTGGCACCAGTCATTTGTCTGAGTCAGACCCTCTTGGAAGATGTCCACATCACTAGGGGAATTGATGATAGCACCCAGCTTGCAGTCATCTGCATACCTGGTCAGCCAAAGCCCACTGGTTTTGACCTGCACCTCAGAAAAGTATATCCCAAAAAACAGAGGCCCCAAGACCGAACCCTGGGGTACGCCGCTTGTTACAGGTTAACTGCTTGAGGTGGCTTCCCTTATCTTGACTACATGGGTTCTATCAATGAGCCAGTTTGCTACCCATCTGGTAACATATGGATTGATGCCTAGTTGAGAGAGTTTATTTATTATGCTTGAGTAGGGAATAGTGTCAAAGGTTTTGGCCAAGTCAAGGTAGGTCGTGTGCACCATCTTCCCCTCATCCATGGCTTTGGTGACTGTCTCAAAGAAGTCACCCAAATTTAGCAGACATGACCTCCACTTGACAAAGCCAAACTGTGTGGGATTAAGTGTTTGGAGGTTAGCAATAACCTTATTAATGAGGTCCATGATAACCTGTTCCATGACCTTGCAGATCAGGCTAGTTAGACTGATCGGTCTATAATTTCCCGGATCAGTGGATGCTCCACCTTTGTGTAAAGGGATGAAAGTGTCTGTCCTCCTCTCAGATGGGCCAAAGCCAGTACTCAGGCTTTGGTTGAATAGGGTGCCTAATGGTACTGCAATTTCCTGCCTGGGTTCACGTAAGATGCAACCTGGGATGTTATTGGGTCCCATGGAGGCTGTATTTTTTGCCTTTGAGAGAGTAGTAATGACCTGTTCCTGTTGACCTGATGAATGGTTCCAAGGAGACTGAATACAGGGGTGGGGGTGTTAGTAAGAGTATGGGCCATCAAAACTTCAAGCCTCCTCTACTTCAGAACCAAGGAGGAAGACATTGAATTCACATGTTTCTTCTTCGGATCAGATTCTTTAGGCTTCAAATACTTGTCTGCAGATTTCTTTGTTTTAGATACCTCTGGATCCAGCGGAAGCAATCATTTCAGAATCAGTTTATTTTTCCTGTCTGTTAATGCCCATTGGCTGAACCCCCCCCTGTGACGCCTGTGCACTGGCCCAGTAATCAATTAGCCTCAATCCTCCCAACTAGCACCAGTGAGGGGTGTCCACATTGGGAGGATAACAAGTACACACACACAGTAAAGTACAATATCCCTTAAGAGCACCCAGAGATCACAGTCAGTCTGGGGCTGGTTTCTCCCTTTCTCTCCAGATCCCCAATAAAACTCCCCACTGGCACAGCAATAGGGCACAGATCTCAGTCTAGTGGTCAAGCCAAAACCTCCAGCACCCTCTCTGTCCAACCAGTGCTTCGTGTACCTGCCCAAGTACCTGGCACACACACACTTTGAGATATGAATTATATACAAACACACAAACACTCCTGGGGAAGGCTGGCACAGGTTCTCCAGCTATGCCCCTTCCTACCCAGACTATAATGTAGAAATCACTGCCACCAACCACTACTTATCAGCTACTATAAGGCCCTTCCCAAAGGGTGACCAATTCTACTTTGTGCTATTACTGTTAGCGGTGGTGGTGCTGCGGTAGCGTTGTCGCCTCACAGTTAGATGTTGCCCGTTCGATTCTCAGTTAGAGCGTCTTCTGTGTAGCAACATGCGTGAATAGGTGTTCTTTCATTGAAGGTTGTGCGTTAGGCCCGGCAAGCCAGTATGTAAAAATCTACTGCCAATCATTAGCGGACCGGAGTTCCGCTGTGGCGATCCCTAACCGGGAAAAGCCGAAAGACACAAACAAACTGTTATCCAAGTAGTAACTGTAACCCAGGGCTAAAGCTGTTGGAGTAGTTTATACGGTATCACCAAATACATGCAAGCACACTAAGAGCTTAAATTATTTCTACACAAAACAGCCACAGTTGAAAGGTTTAAAAATATTTAATAATAAATAATAAAAACACAAGACAATGCTCATCAATTCAACACAGTGACACTAGAGAGTTCAGAAATCACAGGAAATAGTTTAAAACAACATTGTAGGATAGTGTGACATAAATATAGAAAACACCTTGACTAATCTGGCTATTTCTATCTATCTCGAGGAGAAATACTAAGATCTAAGATCCTACTTATAGAGCAGATCAACTGCTGGTGAGTTGATGTGTTCATCTTCAGACACAAATACAAAATGCTAAATATTTCTCTCTGAAAAAGTCTTAAATTGATAATACACATTACTGCTGAGTCATTTCAGATTACATCATTCTTGACACTTCTACTTAAGTTTCCCAGGCTCATAGAACTTAACATTTTAACATTTCGTTTTGTAATCTGAACCTGCCAGGAAGCCACAGCAATAAAAAACACTTTACATGTAAAACCTAGTAATTATCTCTGTCTTAGAACAATATAAATCATTTCCTAGCCCAAACATCCTGTCTCCTAGCTTGAGATCAGTTATAAAATGCTTTACTCATCAGCTTTCTTCCAGCAGGGTACAGTGTGGTTACATTTTTGAAGTTCAGAACATAACACAGTTTTCTTATATTTGTTAGACAAGCTTGTGGATCATATTCATATTTACAATGATATAGAATTATTTATAACATTCTATCTGGCTGGGCTGGCAGGCCCTCAGTTTTTCACCCCCCCCCCCGAGAACTCAAGTATCTCTTGAGAAACATTGCTTGAGTGGGTTGAGTCTTTCTGGGTATACCTTACCCCATTCCCTGTCTTGAGAGCCCCTCTACATTGGCATTGCTAATCCCACTGCAGTGCTGCACTGACATACCATATGCTTGCAACCCTAGCCTCCACCTTAGGAACTTGGCATTTTGCTGGCTGGATCGATGTAACCATGTTAGGGGATTGTGATCTGTAACTACAGTGAATTTTCTTCCATACATATAAGGCTGAAGTTTCTGCAGTGCCCATACTATGGCTAGATATTCCTTTTCTACCACTGCATAGCATTCCTCCCTGGGTTGGAGCCTATGACTGAGATAAACCACTGGGAGCTCTTCTCCCTCTGAAGAAGTCTGGCTAAGTACAACTCCCACCCCATGGTTGGAGGCATCCACCTGCACAACAAAGTCTTTGCTGTAATCTGGACTGGCTAACACAGGAGGTCCTCCCAAAGGTTCTTTAAGCTTCTGGAATGCCTGCTCACATGCTGGGGTCCACACAACGTTAATCTGACCTGTTTTTCCTTGTCAGGTCTGTGAGGGGAGCTGCTATGGTACTATAACTTGGGAAAACTTTTCTGTAGTACCCTGCTGTCCCTAAAAATGCCCTCACCTGCTTTTTGGTAACAGGTGCAGGCCATGCCTGAATGGCTTCCACTTTGGCAGGTTCTGGCCTGATCTTACCACTCCCCATTCTATGTCCTAGGTAGGAGACCTCTGCCATACCCACCTGAAATTTGCTGGGCTTAATGGTCAACCCTGCCCTCTGTAGTCTGCCCAGCACCTCCCTGACATGGTGGAGGTGCTCTTGCCAGGAATGGCTGTTGATGGAAATATCATCTAGGTAGCAAGGCCAAACTCACTGCTCCTGCTAGGATAAGATCTACCAGACTCTGGAACGTCACTGGGGCATTTTTCATCCCAAAAGGCATCTTTGTGAACTCATACAAGCCAAAAGGAGTCACAAAGGCTGACCTCTCTCTAGTGTTGGAAGTCAAGGGCACCTGCCAGTAGCCCTTGGTAAGATCAATAGTGGTAAGATGTTTAGCCCTAGCCAGCTGCTCTAGGGCTTCATCTGTCCTAGGCATGGGGTAAGCATCTGACTCTGTGTGATTATTTAATTTCCTGTAGTCCACACATAACCTGGTGCTGCCACCCTTCTTTGGCACCAGTACCACTGGAGAGGCCCAGGGACTGTTGGACTTTTGAATTACTCCTAGTTCCAACATTTCCTGTATCTCCTCCCTCAGAGTCTGTTAGACTCTTTCAGGCACCCTATATGGGGCCTGCTTAATAGGCCTTTGGGGTCCTGTATCCACCTCACGCTGCACCAGGTGGGTGCATCCTGGTTTCCCAGTGAACATGTCCTCAAACACCTGTAACACTGCTCGGATTTCCCAAACCTGGGTAGGAGATAGCTGCTGGGACATTGCTACCCCTTCCACTGAGGTGTCAGTCAGAGCTTCACTGAGGAGATCAGTCACCAGATCTCCCTGAGACTCCTCCTGCAATCCACTGCAAACACTCAGCACAAGGTTCTCCCTATCATGGTAAGGTTTCATCATGTTAACATGGTACAATTTGTGCCGCTGCCTCTTGCCTAGCTGTTCCACCATGTAGTTAACATCACTGACCTTCCTTATCACATTGTAGGGTCCCTCCCAGGCTGCCTGCAGCTTGTTGTGTCTGACAGGAAAGGGAATCATTACCTGCCGCCCTACAGTATATTCTCTAGCTCAAGCATTCCTGTCATACCAGAACTTTTTCTGCTGTTGGGCTTTTGCCAGGTTTTCCTGGGCCAAACCAATGAGTTCCCTGAGGCTTGTCCTGAGGTTTAGGATATATGCCACAACAGACTCCTTGTGTGATTCACAGTCAGCTTCCCACTCATCATGAATTAAGTCTAGAGGCCCTCTCACCCTATGCCCATACAGCAATTCAAAGGTTGAAAAACCTATGAATTCCTGGGCAACCTCTCTGTAAGGGATCAACAGATGGGGCAAATATTTGTCCCATTCCCTCTTAAACTGGTTTGCAAATGCCCGTAGCATGGACATGAGTGTAAAGTTTAACCTCTCAATAAGACTATTAGTCTGAGGATGGTAGGGGGTGGTCTTTAGGTGCTTCACCCCACAGTACTTCCACAGACAAGCCAGCAGGTCTGACATGAATTTGGCACCTCTGTCAGTCAGTATTTCTTTTGGGAAACCTACCCTTCTGATAATCTCTAACAAACATTTGCCACCTTTTCTGCCTCAATGGAGGACAAAGCCACTGCCTCAGGGTATCTTGTAGCATAATCTACTACCACTAGGATATACTTTTTCCCTGTTGAACTTGGGGTACAATGAGGCCCCACAATATCCTTAGCTACCCTCTGAAATGGCTCCTCAATCACATGCAAAGGCATCAAAGCAGCTTTCACCTTGTCTTCTGCCTTACCTACCTTTTGGCGCTGCTCACAGGTCCTGCAGTACCCTGCTACATCTCTGGAAATTTCAGGCCAGTAGAAGTTCTGCATAATACGTCTCTTTGTACATTTTATGCCCATATGACCTGCAAAGGGAATATCATGGGCAATGGCTAGAAGTGCCAGATGGTAGGCTCTAGGCACCACCAACTGTTGTATTCTCTCACCCTCTAGCCCTCCCTCAGGGGTCTACTCTCTATACATTAACCCTTTGTCCCAGTATACAGATTCCCCCTTCCCTTGAGAATCAGGTGCCTCACTTGCTACCTGCCTCAGGCCTTGCAATGTAGGGTCTGAGAGCTGAGCCTGTCTTAACTCTCTCTTTGTAACCCTTCCTAGCTTCCCTTCAACAGGAACTCTGGTATCCTCTGACAGAGGTGTCTCACTGTCAACCTGAGTGCTACTACTCATTTCTGGCCTTGCAGTCACTCTGTCCAAGGGAACATCAGTACCCACAAGCAGCTGTGGTTCACCTTCAGTCTCACTGCTGCAGGGTAGTTTCCTCCCTGAAATAACCACTTCAGCAGTCCTGGCTACAAGTATGCAGTCTGTCTGGGTCTCCCCCAGGCTACCAGACTCACATGCTTGTCTCTAAGCCTGACTGCATGTAATTGCATTAACACATGGTACTGCCTTATCAAATTCCTTCCCTATCAGGACATCTGCAGGATGGTAGTTTGGTACCTCTGTTGTCTCAAGACAACCTACTATTGGCATTTTGCCCTTCTCAGTTACTGGCTCTCTCACCTTTTGTTCCCCACCTTGCCTCCATGGACATCTATATGCCACATGGCCCCACTGGTTGCATTTAAAACATTTAACCCTAGGTCCTGGACATGTACCTGGATTAGTGGCTTCTCCTGCTTCTGTCAGATTCTGTTGGTGAAGTCTGGGCTGCCCACCATGGGTTCCTTTAGACCCATGAGCAGCACTGGGTGTCCCTTTCCTGTGCATGGATGACCTGCTTGCCAGGTATAGCTCTCCCTTCTTCCCCAACTCATCTACAGTAGAGCATTGTCTATCAGCTAACCAGATCATCATGTTCTCAGGCAAAGTGCTAAGGGCTTGTTCCCTCACCAAAAGGTCTGCCATCCCTTCAAAAGTGGTGACCTGACATTCACTCACCCACCTATGAAAATAAGTGCTCAGTTCAGCAACATATTTACACACACACACTTTCATCTGCTTTGTGTCTATGCTCACAAAACTTTTTCTTATAAGTTTTAGGTGTTAGCTTAAAAAATTCTAGCAGACAATTCTTTACAATATTATAGTTTAAAAAAATCATTGTCAGATAGTTTGGACAAAATAGTTACAGCTTTACTATGGAGTAAGGGGGTCCGGAATCGTACCCAGAGCCTTTGGTCGACATCAAACTATTTACCTACCCTATCAAACATATGTATAAAACTATCAAAATTATCCCCCTCTGTAGACTGTGGAAGTAATTTAATGACCTTTGTTGCTTCTGGGGTTCAGTTACTCCCTTCCCTATTACCTCCATGACTCTGGTGAAGAGTTAACATCTCTTTTTCATGTTGCCTCTGCCTCTCCTTCTCCTCAGCTTCCAGGTGTAGCAATTTCTCATTCTCCTCAGCCTGCAGATGTCACAGTTTTTCATTTTTCTCACTCTCTAGATGCCTCAGTCTCTCTGATGCTTCTATTTCCAAACACTTTGCCTCCAACTCAAGTCTCTTTAGCTCCCAACAGATTTTTAAGTCCTCTGAAGAAAGGTTGAGCTGTCCATTCTTTGAGTGTTGTACATCTCCACGGCCAGTCTGAACACCCTCCTGGTTGCTATTCTTGGATGCAGCTGTGACCAAAGCTGCAATCATGTCTGCTTTAGTCAGGTTTCCATGCACCAGTCCTTTAGCTTGGCATATCTCAGCCAACTGGCTCCTTGTCAGCTTGCCATACTCCTCTGCTGGCATGCTGGCCTGCTTTCCCTGACTAACTAAGCTAACAAAAGAAATAAAACAATTGTTATCTGAACTCTGAATGTTCACTGTGTGGCTGATTTAGAGTACAAAACCACCTTTTGTGATCACTGTACACAAGCTACAGGAATTCACTATCCACACCACTACAAGACAATTAATATGTGATGTGGCTATCTCACCACTATCAACCAATTAATATCTGATGTGGATATCTCACCACTGCCAAACAATTAATATGTGCACCTGTGCAGTGGCCTAGTAATCAAAGAGCCTCAATCCAAACCACTAGCACCAGTGAGGGGCATGCACATTGGGAAAGATAATAAGTACACATACAGTAAAGTTAAATTTCCCTTAAGAGCACACAGAGATCATAGTCAGTCTGGGGCTGGTTTCTCCCTTTCTCTTCAGATCCCCAGTAAGATTCCCCACTGGCACAGCTATAGGGTACAGATCTCAGCCTAGTGTTCATGCCAAAACTTCCAGCACCCTCTCTGTCCAACCAGTGCTTCGTGTCCCTGCCCAAGTAGCTGACACACACACACTTTGAAATATGAGTTATATACAAACACACAGACACGCCTGGGGAAGGATGGCACAGGTTCTTCAGCTATGCCCCCTCCTACCCAGACTATTACGTAGAAATCACTGCCACCAACCGCTACTTATCAACTACTGTAAGTGCCTTACCAAAGGGTGACTAATTCCACTGTGTGCTATTACGGTTATCCAAACAGTAAGAGTAACCCAGAGCTAAGGCTATTGGAGTGGCTTATACAGTATCACCAAATACATGCAAGTACTCTGAGAAGTTAAATTATTTGTACACAAAACAGCCACAGTCAAAAGGTTTAAAACTATGTAATAATAAACAATAAAAACACAAAACAATACTCATCAATTCAACACAGTGACACTAGAGAGTTCAGAAATCACAGGAAATACTTTAAAACAACATTGTAGGATAATCTGACATAAATATAGAAAACAGCTAGACTAATCTGGCTATTTCTATCTATCTCTAAGAGAAATATTAAGATCTAAGATCCTACTTACAGAGCAAAGCAAGTGCTGGTGAGCTGATGTGTTCAAGTTCAGACACAAATACAAAACTCTAAATCGTTCTCACTGAGAAAGTCTTAAATTGATAATACACATTACTGCTGAGTTATTTCAGATTACATCATTCTTGACACTTCTACTTAAGTTTCCCAGGCTCACAAAACTTAAAATTTTAACATTTTTTTTTTGTAATTTGCACCTGCCAGGAAGCCACAGCAATAAAAGACACTTTACATGTACAATCTAGTAATTATCTCTGTCTTAGAACAACAGAAGCAATTTCCTAGCACAGACATCCTGTCTTCTACCTTGAGATCAAACAGTCATAAAATGCTTTACTTATCAGCTTTTTTTCCAGCAGGGCGCACTGTGGTAACATTTTTGAAGCTCAGAACATAACACAGTTTTCTTATATTTGTTACACAAGCCTATGGATCATTTTAATATTTACAATGACATAGACTTATTTATAAAATTCGGGTTCCTATTGCATGATCGAAAATTGTAAACAATGAACGCATATTGAGCGAATCTGATTGGTCGAAATGTCAAAACAGCACATGCATAATACAGAAATCGCTGTAGGGCCATAGGGAATATTTTCCCTTTACTTCAATGCAGTGTGATCTCGGAGTAGGAATATCTAAGTAGTGGGGTGTGGGACGCAGCCTGCCTACAGCGTTTAGGTAAGTATAGTTTTTTATTTTCATTTTTTTTATTATATTTTCGAAATTTCAAACATCGCTCATATGGTGTTCGATGTTTGAAACTTTTGAAAATATAATATAGACCTATAAAATTCTATCTGGCTGGGCTAGCGACCCCTCAGTTTTTCACACCCTCTACAAATCTTGAAGTCTACAGAGAGAGATGATGGAAGAACCAAGCAGACCACACACAGGTCATGAAGGTCTTGTGGTACGATCTTATGCCCACACATGGAGCATTTCTTGAAGCTCATATGTTCATCCATAATGAGATCCAACAAACTGTAACAATTAAGTGCACAAATACACACACAGCAACTTCTAGAAACAGCTAGCCATACCTCTCAATTGTCCAATTTTTTTGCAGAATGTCCAGATTTTTGCCTTATATTTCAGGTCTGTTCCTCATAAAATCTGTGGTTTTCCGGAAATCACTGAATGTTGAATTCAATAAATAATGATATACATTTGAGTTTCAGACTTCATATCCTTCAGAAAACTGTATGCTAACACAAATTATGTTACTCTAGCAACTCTTTATGTTTAAAAGAGCAATATTTAAAATATGCCTGCATTTTGGTCCTTTGTCCCCCCATTACTTTAGACATTGTCCAGATTCCCTGCACTAAGAGGTTGAGAGGTATGCAGAAGAATCCAAATTTTAGCACTATAATAACCTTATATCTAATTTTCCACATCAAGCTAACCATGAATAACTTCAACACAAATATAATAAATACACTCACTGTAACAAAAGGACGAACAATCTACAAAGAAAGGATTACCCTAACTCTGGTAGGGCTAGGAAGTGGCAGAAAAATGCCATAAAAGAACAGGGCAGCAAGACACTGAGAATTTAGATGAGTAATTATTTGTTTAAGATAACTAGAGAGCCTTAAGGATACTAAATCTAATAATATCAAAAAATTTCAAGAAACTCTATAAGAGTTTGAAAAATGAGGAAGACCACTTAACTGAAGGGAGACTCTATCTAGGTGCAAAGGTGGTAAACAAGATTGGAGGTACTCAAGGGGACTGATGCATTATGAGAGAGAAAATTCTTAAGGGGCTTGAGGCTGGAGTAGTAATGCTACGAGCTCAGATCTGACAAGCGGCTTAAGGACCCATATATTGCATTGGATGGACTAAATGAATAGGATATATACGTTACATAAAAGGAAATCTAGTAAGTATACAATTGATGCAGATGGTGGCAACCCGAGTATGTTGTGCAGCTCATGATTGCAGAGAGTGAGTTAAAATCACCAATAATAACAATCAATGGTTCTTAAGAGATAAAAGCAAATAAAAAAATGACCATTAAAGTCATCAGTCTTCGTGTATGTTGAGTTGTAACCATTATTAATGAGCAGTTCATAAAAATTAAGAAATCCCAAATTGAGTATTTATGGTGGTGGTCACATGTTCAGTGTCTAACTTATGTTAAATACAACACATAAAAAAGCACAGAGAAAGTTGAGGGGAACAGCATTACTGAGGAGTCCTCTACTGGAATGTTGCAAGGGTAGATATTTACAATTCTTGTAACTTGAACATGCATGGATATTATTGTGGAGTACTTCACTTGTTGTACCTCAAAGGAAAATATTTACAACTGTATGATATGCAAGTATAGACATCTGAATGTGTATAACCAGCAATATTTGTGGATCAACTGTCAATAAAATAGGTTATTAAGAGCAATACCTCTCACAAGATAAAACAAAAAGTCTGTTAGCACCTTTATCTTAGGTTGGATTCTCTCTCTAATGCCCCAGACAAAATCTTTCCAATGGATGCTTCACCTGATACCTTAAGTGATCAACTACCCATCTTCATAATAAGGCATCATAAACTTAGCCAAAAATATTAGTGGTACAACCTTGCTCATAACCTCTCCTCCCTTAGAAAGGACCAATTGATTGGATCACTAAAATCGGTCAACTGGCGGGCTCTTCAAACTCTTCCACTTGAAGAAGTAGCTGTTGTGTGCTCATTTTAAATTTCCACAAAATAGTAAATGAACAATCTTCTATAAGAACCAAAATGATTAAATCGAATCCAACAACCTGGTCTTCAAAAAGTGCTAAATTGCTCGTGAAAGACAGATACATAGCCTGGAAAAAATGGAAGCAAGTTAAAACCAGGGATCCATTTTAGGTCCCCTTTTGTTCAATATATCCATTAATGATCTCCATCTAACTTCTAAACAAGTTACTATCATACAGCATGCAGATGATTTCACAATCATCTGTTCTACTAAAAGCACAAATAAATTAAAACAACTATCACGAGTTTTTCTCCATGGTAGAGGTCTGCTTGTCTGATACACAGTTGCTCTTTCAACCGAAAAAAAACAAAACTGATGATATTTACCCTAAAGCATTCAAATGACAACAAAAATAAGTTCAATATCACTTCCTCCAACAAAATCAGCATAGAACTAATAAGTGAAACTAAGCTTCTAGGAGTCACTATCAAAAGTTTACAATTTTATCATCACATAAAGCAAGCAGTAAAAAGAAACATCAAAAACCAGGTACTTTCCTATAGAGTCAAACAAATCTCACAGATAATGCCAGAAAAAATTATTGCTCAATCCTTTCTCATCCCTACACTATTTTATGCTGCTGCCATCTTAAAATTAACGTATAATCCACTCAACTTTCACTCATGGAACAGCGCTATAATAAGGTGGTAAAATTTGCAGCCAATCATCATTATAGGGCACATCACTGTCTGGACCTAAAAAAAAACTTCAGTAGTTAAAGCTAAGGCATTATCTTACACGTTCTCAAACTAGACACTTCCTATAAACTCATTTATTATCTAAATAAATACCCTTGTTTGACAAATATTCTCCAAATTTATAACCCAAGTAGACAGCTGAGATCCGCAGATAAAATGCTATTGACGTTACAAAAGCTTATACCTCGCTGTTGATTCTTTGTATTCCTTTCCTGCTCATAATTTAGAACCCCCTTCCTCTCTCTCTAAGAAGCACAATAAACACCAACTCTTTTAAGGCACAGACAAGCACATATATAAAGTTACCTGGCTCTGTGCATGCACAACTGCGGGATGATAAATATCCTGTACCTTACTTCCTCTGTTTCTTTCGAAGCACTATACCCTTAGTTACTGGTGCAAAATCTCCTGATTGTCTTCTTCCTCTCCCTCTTCTTCCTCCCACCTATCCTAAAACATTTTCTCTCACAGCTTAATACGTATCCTCCATTTTCCTCTTTTTCTCTCCTTCTTCCAAGTTCGTTTACAAATATGTTTCCTAGCTTTTTACATGATGCTGCTGTTAATTAATGATGTTCTGTTTAAATGTTGTATATTTGTTAGTTGTACGCATCTGCTTATTAGTTGTACACCTTCTGTTTGCTATTTTCTTTGTGTAATTTATTTTTCTGGTGCTTTTCTTCCCGGAAAATGTCTCATAGCTCATTACTTGATGCTGCTATTAATTAATTATATTCTATTTAAACTTTGTATATTTGTTTGTTATCTGTATATGTCTGTTTACTATGATCCTTATGTAATGTTGAAACTTTTCCGGAGCTTTTCTCCCTGGGCTTTCACAGAAGAGGGGTAGCTTTCTGCCTAGTCAGGTTATCCCAGTAAATAAATGCAATAAATAAATTAATAAATACATCTTACTGTCTTTCTGTACAGACAGACCGGTAATTACTGATCTGCAATACCATATGCAGCTTACAGCTCTCAACACCATAAGGGGACAGCAAAAACATTAAGTCCCAGGAAAGCAACAACGCATACCTGGTCTCTACCTGAAGCAGAACAAATAAAAACTGGAACTGTGCAAAATGCAGAGTCCTGAAAACAGAAAGCAGAGGAGCAACATAACAGAATCTTTTCTGTAAGTTAAGGGAATCCAGAATCCAAGATGCTACTGTCTTTCAGTTAAGGAGGTGCGCAAGAACCATAAGGGGTCTTCTGGATAGTGAAACTGTGAACTAACATTGGCTGGCATGGTGCCTGGGCAATTTTTGTTGGGCTAGGCTTGTAAAGGCTCCGGGGCCATTAGCCTAGTACACACCTATGAACCTATAAAGATCAGCAAAGTTGCAGAGAGAGCAAAATATTGCCCTTTTATATCCTTGGCTCCTGCATGTGAGTTCATTGATAACCTGTGTGACCTCACACAGCTGTTTGCATGGTGCATTTCTCTACTGGGGTAAAACTTATAGCACCCTTGGTGGTAGTGCATGTGGGGCTCCTGGGGCTCCAAAGTCACCAACTCTATATTTTTACACTAAAACCTGTAATACCTTTCCACAGGCTCATCCACTGTCCCTAATCCTGTCCCCTATATATCTACTTTCAGTTCTCTTACTTAGCATCAGTTACTGTCATGCCTCTGATATGGCCTATAAGTATCTCCAACTTTAAGATGAAATATCACCTTCTGAGTCTTACCCTTGCATGCCTCTCAGTAGAAAATATTTGAAGCATGATTTTATTTTGTAATGATTGCATACTATCTGCTTATTGTCTTAAAATGCGTGCATCTTATTTGATTCATGTGCTCTCTTTCAATTATAACTGTACTCTTACTGTACTTAAGTTGGAGCTTTCCTCCTGGGCCACCACTAAAGAGGGGTAACCTGCTGGCCAGTTGGAGCTTCCCAGTAAACAAAAGCAAAATAAATAAAAATAACTTCCAAATACAACAGATATCTGGCTGTTCAACGAGACAGGGACAATGAAAAAGAAAAATAATGGACTGTAAGTGTCCTCCCAGGCATGGGAAGTGGTCTTTCTAGCTATCTTTCACTTGTTTTAGTCAGTGAGATTCTTCTCCCCAAAGGGTGAGGAATTTGTTTCCACAGGATTTTCAAAATGTGCTTGCTCACAGCAGTCATGCAAGAGTCAGACCTGTCAAGTCTAACCTTTCTGATAGATATGTGAACTAGGTATTTCCCAGTCAGCTATGGAAAATTAATACTATTCACCTACTCTTGAATAAACTTAGAGTAGGTGAATAGTATTAATTTTCCATAGCTGACTGGGAAATACCTAGGTGCAGTTTTAACATTGTTGCCTCACAGCAAGAGGTTCTCCCGTTCGATTCTCGGCTGGAGTGCAGGGAGTGCCTTCTGTGTGGAGTCTGCATGTCCTCCCCGCGGTTGGGTGGCGTTCGAAAGACATGCGTAAAATGGGCGTGCTTTCGTTGAAGGTTGGATGTTGAGCTGGCACCTCAGCATTCATGAAAATCTGCCAATTATTAGCAGATTGGAGTTCCGGTGTAGCAATCCCTAACCGGGAAAAGCCGAAAGACAAACAAACAACTCTTGAATAAAATTAAGTTTATATGGGAGAAAACAACTGTGTGGATTATTCTGCCAGGCTGCAGTAGTGCCAGGGTCTTCCAGAGATTTTGTAACCATTCACTGTTACTTTTTTTTTTGTTTATTTACTTGTGTTGTAGGTGAAAGTTGTTTATCCTTTCAGATATCGGAAC
Source organism: Protopterus annectens (assembly GCF_019279795.1). Classification (NCBI taxonomy): domain Eukaryota; kingdom Metazoa; phylum Chordata; order Ceratodontiformes; family Protopteridae; genus Protopterus; species Protopterus annectens. The sequence goes on along the minus strand of NC_056741.1, from coordinate 65,948,179 downwards.
TGAATTCTTGGAGTTTAGAAGTGCTTTGCTATTGTTTTGTTTTTATTTATTTAACATTTGCTAACTGGGTAAGTGAACTTAGTCTAGGAACCCTTTTCAAACATGACCAAGCTACATTTTGTTTGAGAGCAAACTACATATGTCAACAAAGAGTTTAGAAATGTGTGACAAAAGAGATTTAAAAATGTGTAAAACACATATTTTCAAAAATCATGGCTAGAAACTAACCTTCTCAACTTTTGGAAAAAACAGTAAAGATCAAAAAGTTCTGCTTGTTTTATCAGACAAAATGTATCTCAGGGAAGTCAATCTCTAAGCCAGAATGCTGGAAATACATGCTTTACACATTTCTAATACCTTTGATCACATAATCCTAAACCATTTGTTCACATATGGAGTTTATTCTTATAACAGCCAGTTTTATGTTGTATTTGGAACCAGGCTGCAGTTGTTCGAATCTCATAATCCCCAGACCAAGTCTTCCTTGTCATTTTTTGCCAGAAATGGAAAACAGTATGGATAAGATGTTAGCAAATGAAGCCCAAAAACTTAATGTTTCTAACTTTGGTATCATCTTACATAGAACAGTGTCACAGCATCATGTCAGGCATGCGGCCTACAGCTAACAACATCACTGGCAGCATGGACAAAGGAAAGTTAATGTCAGCCATGCGGCCCACAGCTAACAACATCACTGGCAGTATGGACAAAGGAAGGATCCTGTCAGTCATGCGGCCTACAGCTAACATCATTACTGGCAGCATTGACAAAGGAAGGTTCATGTCAGCCATGTGGCCTACAGCTAACATCATCACTAGCAGTATGGACAAAGGAAGGTTCATGTCAGTCATGCGGCCTACAGCTAACATCATCACTGGCAGTATGGACAAAGGAAGGTTAATGTCAGCCATGCGGCCTACAGCTAACAACATCACTGGCAGTATGGACAAAGGAAGGTTCATGTCAGCCATGCGGCCTACAGCTAACATCATCACTGGCAGTATGGACAAAGGAAGGTTCATGTCAGCTATGCGACCTACAGCTAACATCATCACTGGCAGTATGGACAAAGGAAGGCTCATGTCAGTCATGTGGCCCACAGCTAACATCATCACTGGCAGCATGGACAAAGGAAGGTTCATGTCAGCCATGCAGCCTACAGCTAACATCATCACTAGCAGTATGGACAAAGAAAGGTTCATGTCAGCCATGCAGCCTACAGCTAACATCATCACTAGCAGTATGGACAAAGAAAGGTTCATGTCAGCCATGCGGCCTACAGCTAACATCATCACTGGCCGCATGGACAAAGGAAGGTTAATGTCAGCCATGCAGCCTACAGCTAACATCATCACTGACAGTATGGACAAAGGAAGGTTCATGCGAGTCATGTAGCCTACAGCTAACATCATCACTGGCAGTATGGACAAAGGAAGGTTAATGTCAGCCATGCGACCTACAGCTAACATCATCACTGACAGTATGGACAAAGGAAGGTTCATGCGAGTCATGCAGCCTACAGCTAACATCATCACTGGCAGTATGGACAAAGAAAGGTTCATGTCAGCCATGCGGCCTACAGCTAACAACATCACTGGCAGTATGGACAAAGAAAGGTTAACTGGTCTGCTCTTTCTTGTAATATTCCAAAAACACATATATGCAAGTTCATTGTACATTCATCCAATTCTGTTGAGTCACTTCTTGCTCCTATAGCACCCCCAAGAACAATTGCTACCATCCATAAATTTTACTAGGTAAGTAGAGGATGGAAGTACTGACTCATCTCACTTCCTCATGTGTTTTATACCTTGGGGTTCACCTCTAATATATGGTGTCTGGCAACTGCTAACTTCCTAACAGTAAAGCAGGTATAAAAGTCATTACATATGACTTGTTCTGTGCCCTGAAGCTAGTCTGGGATGGCTTTACTGCACTGAAGAATAACATTTTTTGTGGTATCCATTACAGTGTTTTTCCTGTTTTGCATAATTTTCCTACGTTGTCTGTGTAATAGTAAATAACTGATTATCTAAGTATGGATACCTTATTTAAATATTTTACCCTGTTTGTTGTACAGCTTTGTTGGTCACTGAAGACAGACCAGTATTTTCCTGTGGGCAGTTATAGTCTGATTTAATTTCACCATTTGCAATGTACTCCACTGGTGTTTCACTAAATAATTGTGTATTGTGCCTGATCATCAATACCTTAAGTTTTGAATAAATTCTGCATACTGTCCATATGCAAGTTTTGGTTTCAGTTGTGTTAAACAAAGTTGTGGGGGTGCTCAAATCAAACCCAAACTATTTCCATCCATCATCCTGTCAAGCATTTTATGTAAAATCATAGACAGAGGCATAATGGAGTTAATCCAGAAGAATGCAGGGAAGCTACTTCTGTTAGATATTTATTTATTTATTTATTTATTTGTTTCATTTTATTTTGACATTTGTTGACCAGGTTAGTCTGACTGAGCAGACCTTTTTCAGCGGAGACCTTTGGGGAGAAAAGCTCCAGCAATAGCTTCGTAAGTTCATAGGTTGATACTAGGCTATCTGCCCTAGGGCATTTATAAGCCCAGCCAGAGTGTGTTTGGCTTTCGCCACCCTTTTAGATTAGTTGACTGTGCCTCTCTATAGTAGGTCACAGAAGATAGCCCTTTTGAGGTTAGTTTACTGTGCCTCTGTCTAGTAGGGACACAGAAGAGATCCCAGGGGTAAACCTACGATCTCCCATCTACTCGTCAAGATTTCTCTTGAAGAGGGTCATTGAGGGACTCTGCCTAACATGGAGTGGGATTTTGTTCCAGAGTGAGCGGAGCCTCTGGGATATGAATCTGTCCCTCCATCATATCCTATTTATTTCTGTGCTGAGGTTTAAGTGACTGGAGCGTGTAGCTCTAAGGGATTTGGATTTCCAGAGGTGGAGCATGCCCATTAATTCTGGGTTGGACATGGCTTTATACGTCAGGCACAGATCGCCTCTGAGTAGGCGGTAAGCAACTGAGTAGAGCTGGAGTTTCTTTAGCCTAACTGCGTAGGGCATCTGTTTGAGTCCCTTGATCCTCTTGGTGAGGTACTTTTGGGGTCTTTCCAGTTGCTGCAGGTGTCGGGTAAGGTACATCCCAAATGGGACATTGTATTCAATTATGGGCCTGATGAGTGATGAGTAGAGGGGCACAATGACCTCTCTTGATCTAGATGTGAACCCTTTCGTGATAAGGTGGGCTATATAGAAGGTCTTTCTAACCACTTTGGCAACGTGATTGTCAAAGGAGAGATTACTATCTACTTGGGTCCCCAAATCCCTAATTACTTCTTCCGTACTTAATGGATTACCACCTATGTGGTAATTTGTGGGCACTTTGTTTTTCCCAAAGGGGATGACTATGCACATTTTGGCATTTAGCTTTAGGCCCTGTCTCTGGCACCAGTTATCCATCTCTGTGAGACCCTTTTTGAGGATGCTTGTGTCAGTCGGTGAGTCGATTATGGCACCCAGTTTGCAGTCATCTGCGAACTTGGTCAGTCATAGTCCTCCCATGTTAGCCTGTTCCTCAGAGAAATATATACCGAACAAGAGAGGTCCCAGGACTGAGCCTTGTGGGACGCCACTTGTAACTGGTTTAGAGTCTGACATGGCACCTGCAATTCTGACCATGTGGGTTCTATCCCTGAGCCAGTTTGCAACCCATCTTGTGACATAGGGGTTGATATTTAAGCTGGTGAGCTTATTTATGATGCCCGAGTGGGGTATTGTGTCGAAGGCTTTTGCGAGGTCCAGGTAGGCTGTGTGGACTACCTTCCCTTCATCTATGGCCTTGGTGACTGTTTCAAAGAAGTCGACCAGGTTCAAGAGGCAAGATCTGCCCTTAGCAAAGCTGAATTGGGTAGGATCCAGTGTTTGGAGGTTCCCACTGTCTTTGTTTATGAGTTTCATGATGATATGCTTCATAACTTTGTAGACCAGGCTAGTCAGGCTTATAGGGTGATAGTTTCCGGGGTCTGTTGTGGCACCACCTTTGTGGAGTGGGACCACTGCTGCTGTACGCCATTCCTTGGGTATATATCCTGTAGTAAGGCTGAGATTGAACAGTGACTTTATGTGAGGGTTCAGTTCTTCTTGGAGTTCGTGTAAGACACAACCCAGGACACTGTCCGGTCCCATTGATGCTGTGTTTTTTGCTTTGGAGAGGGCAGCTCTCACCTGTGCATCTGTGATGTCAGGGAGGCTACACTCTGTTGGGATAGACATTTGCTTTTTTGGGGGGAAGGGGGGGGAGAAGTTTGCACTGAACCTGTCTGCCAGGATGTTGGCAATGTCTGTGGGTTCAGTGTATTTTTTGTCATTTTGAACTAACTCAGAGCATATCTGGGAGTTGCCACCCAGGTTCCTGACATAACTAAAGAAGGCCTTGTGATTATCTTTAGCATCTTGTGCAATTTTTTCTTTCGAAGCTGGCCTTAGATGATTTTATGAGGGATCGTAGTTTCTTGCTAGTACTGATCAGAGATGCCTTCCCTTTTTGGGATTTTGTTCTATCATATCGTAGCTTCCTCCTTCTGTTGTATAGCTTATTTATGGCTGGGGTCCATCAGACAGGTCTCCTGCCTTTGGAGGAATGAGTCTTGGTTTTATTTGGGATAGCATGATCCATGCATTCCTGTAGGTGTCCATAGAAAGCATTTGTAAAGGATTCTGCGGTTTGGGCCGTATTTTCCACTGGCCCGGGGGCTTTGAAGGATTCCACCTCGGTTTTGAGAAGTGTGAAGTTTGCTTTTGAGAAGTTCTTCACCTTGGTTTTCTTGGCTGGGGGTGGGATATGGATGTCCAGTGAGATTAATTTATGGTCAGATCTTACCAATGAGGGGTATACCTCTGGTATGGAACATAGAGTCCCCATGTTGGTGATGATCAGGTCCAATATGTTTTCCCCTCTTGTGGGAGTGGTGACCAGTTGTTCCATAGCATTTAAGTTTATAAATTCTAGGAACCGTTGGGTGAGGGTGTTGGGGCTTGAGTAGTGCTCCCAGTCTATCCAATATAATGGTGTTTGGAGAGACCTTCATATTCTCCAGTGTTCTTAGGAAAGCCGAGTGGGGTTCCTGAGTTTAGGAGGGTGGTCTGTAGCAGGTTACAAACTGAAAGACAGTTTTGCCCACTGTTAGTTGCACATGGATGGTCTCTGATGCTTCATGCAGTGCCACTAACCTGGAGGTGTGGGTATCTTTGATGAATATGGATACTCCCCCTCCTTTTGTGGTTCGGTCTGAGTTTTGGGGCCGAAAAGCATAGTATGAGGTATAACTTGGTAGTGCTGGGGTGCTCTCGGGAGCCTTGAACCAGGTTTCTGTTACTGCACAGATATCGATATTCTCCATACTGAGGTGAGCCTCGAGTGCATGCATCTTGAGGTTTAGACTTCTGGCGTTGAGCAGCATTACCCTTAGTTTCTTTTTCTTTGTGTTGTCTATGGAGGTGGGTTTGTCTTTTGAGCCTTGCCTAAAAAAGGCACTATGGGGGTGGCAAGAGCCTTAGCCAGTATTCGAAAGCCCAGGGGTGACAGGTGCAAGCCGTCCCTAGCGAAGCAATGTGGCTTGTCGAGCATGTCATCCCAGGCTGACAGACACTGGATCCCCTATATTAGTTATATAGTTACAACTGTTACATAAATTGACATAGGCAGAAGTGATACAGTTATTTACAATCTGTTTTGAAGAAGAGAAAAAAATGCAAAATACATTACAGACAGCAATAAATATGACATATATGACAAGTATGGAGCACTGTGGGGAAGATCTTGCCTTTTGAACCCTTGTGACCAGAAGAATAGCTAGGGTGGGGCAAAGGGGGAGCAAGATATTAGGGTGCAGGACAGACAATCTAATTGGTTGGTAGAGCAGTATTCATTTTTATACGAGCATTTCTGAAAGCCATTACAGCATTGAATTCCTAGGACTGAAGCATCTGTTTCAGCACTTTGTGTGTGGAGTAGTTTGTTACATTTTTTTGAAAGAAAACATTTTTCTTTCTTTCTTTTTTTTTGCTCTTCATGTTGATATGAGAATGGGGGGATGACATGACCAAGAGCACAAGATCAGAAAATGAACTTTTTTTTACTGTTCAACTTAGTGTTGAGGGGTGTCTGACTGGGGACCAGCGCTGGGCACCAGATAAACTGACTGTGGTTCTACTTGTCAGATTCTTTCAAGCGTCCTGTTTGCTACCCCTACCCCTAACCCCACCCAACACATTCAGGTATTAAATATCCTTTCCCTAACACTTACCATTATGCAGATAATGTGCATCTGTGAGTTAGTAGTCTGTTTTTATATTTTTAATTAGATGTTTGTAACACCAATTGGTAAATGAGACTGTTCGGTTTCATTTTTTAATCAGTGCGATTATGTGTATTTTCAGTGCTTTGAAATTTTGACATACTTAGAGTGATGTAATATGTTTTACTGTAAGTACATTCAACTATTAGTAATGCACTTAGACTGAGACTCTGGGTAGCTGAGGTTTGCTACACAGCGTCCTGGGAGGTTTAGGCACAGATTTTTTTAACAATCTCAAGAAATACTGGTGTTTATGCTATAGTTTACTGACAGAGGTTGTTGTCAAGAGACAAGCCTCAAAACAAAATATTTACATCTCTCACATATGGAATTAGAGGGATTCAGACATAAAGAGCTGTCAGTAAACATGTAGCAGTTGCTACACATCCCCAAAACTGCCAAAGCTAGCAGATAGGCAATGGAAGAGGCATGAACAAGATGTGAGTCCATGATGGCAGGAACAGTGCTGGTTTTATTGGAAGAATTAAGCAAAGGGTTGCCAGAATGAGAAACAACAGCAATTAGTCTTGTTGTGTCTTTCGTCTTTTCCCAGTTAGGGGTCGCCATAGCGGAACTCTGGTCCGCTAATGATTGGTAGTTGATATTTACATGCCGAGTTACCAACCCTGATGCACAACCTTCAATGAAGGTACTGCCATTCACGCATGTCACTACGCAGAAGATGCTCTAACTGAGAATCGAACCAGACAGCATCTTACTGTGAGGCGACAATGCTACTGCAGCACCACCACCACGGGTTTAACAACAGCAATTAGTCTACTGGCTAGATCTTAGCCATTATGTCACTCCCCCATGCTGATAGAAGGAGCAGAAAGGGGTATTAATGTGTATAGGTTCAGTGAGACCAGTATGAATTCTAGCCAGTAGAACAACAGCAATTAGTCTACTGGCTAGAATTCGTACTGGTCTCACTGAACCTATACACATTAATACCCCTTTCTGCTCCTTCTATCAGCATAGGGGAATGACATAATGGCTAAGATGTTTACCTCACATACACAAGGTACTTTGATTCTCACCTTTGAGGGAAACTGGCTAGGCTTAAATGACCTCCAATGGCAGTTAGCCTACTACTCACTTATGATCCTATGAACAAAAGAGTAGCACTAATCCTAAGCTGGTTCCTGAGAAATGTATTCATCAATCATTAGTTTGTAGAAAAGCTAGAAATCAATGTCCCTGTACTTTTTCTCTTATCGGGAACAAAACAGTAGCAGAATCCCAAGCTGGATCTTGAGAAGTGGTTTATAGGCTCTCCAGCCTTGAATGCTTGTACCTTACCTAGCTTACTTCTGCCATGGAAAACTACGCCTCCTGTGGGATCAGGTGACATAAATAACAAATATATTATTACATATCAGTTAATCTGGGATATAATCTTACTTTATGAGTTTGAGAGTGAAGCGTCCTTCCTCTGTCAATCTGCAGATTTTTCTCTATTGCTCTTAAACATGCTGGTGAGTACATCACCTGCTGGTGTGTGCTGTGACATCATGTTTCTCACTCGAAGAGTGTGCCTTGCCTCCGAGTCCATCACAGGATGCCTGGTTCAGATTTTATTCCACACATATGTGTATCTGTAGTGGACATCTGCCTGTTTAGGAGCGGCTGTAAAAGTAGCCGTGTATTTCCAGGCTACATAGATGATGTGCTGAATAATGATGCCTTGAGGAATGATCTAAGGCTCCACCTTTCTTCCCCAAATACTGAATTCTTTATGGGGGGGTTAAGAATAGAGTCTACATGCCTGTCCGAGTTGATGCCATAAGCTTGATAGTTTCACCAGAGGAAGGTCTTTCTCTGAGGACATTTTAGGGGAGGAAGTCACATTATCTTTTTCTGTCTCTTTCTTAGAGATAATGGTTCTGAGTCTTCTGATTCTTTTCAGGATGTTCAGGATGAGGGATAAACCTCCATCAGCACCAGAAATGACAAGCACATGAGTGGCTAATGTGCATGAGAGCTAACAAATGGTGGGTGTTCTCCAGGAGGTGGGTGATGGGCCAACTGCACATTGTGAAGTACCTGGTAAGAGTAGAGTGAGAAGGCCCTATCAGATGTGAAAGAACTTGCAGAAGGCCCGAGTTTCAAGCCCTGGTGCAGCAGGATCAGTCAAACCCTCATTACTCTGGTCCAATGAGCTTTGCTAGACCTGGGAGAAGGTCTGGGGAGAAAAGTCTTCAGTCTTGAGCACAGCCAATGTGGTCTGGACAGAGAACTTGAATGAATGCTAGCCAAAAGCAAGCCAATCATAACCATGTTCCAGGTGCTCAATGAGTCATTGACGAGTACTTGCAGCCCAGGATACACCCCTAAAGTGGTTGTCAGAGATGCACCTTTCACAAGCCAATCATCATCCACTAAAGAAGAAAAAGGTGAGAACTCATGCCTTTGCTATTTGCCAGCAAGGATGTAGCTCTTAGGAACCAGGGATGATTTTACCATCTTAAGTATCTACCTTCAACTTTATTTAGCTTTTGATGATGTTCTGGCATAGGCCTAGGACATGAGGGACCATCCTGCCACTGCCCACACTGGGCAATATCAACCACCAGCAACAGACTTAAACAAGGAGCTTTTCCAACCAGAATCAGTCCCTTCCACTTATGACAGATCCTCACAGTTTGCTTCTTTCCTTAGGAGTACACAAATCTTCACTGTGCATTTTGACTCATGATTTGGTGGCTCCACGATCACTTTGATGGCTTTGTTTCTTTAGTCGTTAACCATTTTTGAGGCCTCTTTTAGGAGATCCCAGATATGTATTCTGTATACTTTAATCCTGTTAAGGGAGCTTCCCTTGTTTTTACTTTTTTATATATTTTTTAAACTGAATTCATGGATTCTTGTCCATGAAACTTTTTTAACTCCGCCATTTTATCAGCATTTATTGATTTTTTTTTTTATTATTTTATTTGTGAAATCCTTAGAGTGCTAGCATTTAAACACTTAAATTAGACACAAAAATAAACTTTCTGTTATGATCACAGTCTGAACTGTGTGGATGATAAAAAAAGTATCGGAAGGCTCATAGTCTAGACATCTTGTCCTCGTAGGGAACATCAAATCCAGAGATGCTCCAGCAGAGGTTATACATGCTTGTGTATATGCAGCTTCAGACAGAAGCAGAGGAACTGAGAAAAGAAGGAAGGATATTCTAATTGTAGGAACACTGAGGAAGATCCCCTGTCTCAGTTATATGCATCACATATTGACTTTGTACATAATGACTATGATTTATTTGAGATACTTCTAACATATGAGTGCTTTTGAATATAACTTAATCTCATATTCCAGATGACTTTAAACCTGCAACATCAGATCACTGAATGTATGAAACAGAAAACAAATGGAGGTCCAAGACTCATGGAATGACATAGTACACAACAAAGGCTCAAGGGCAGACAATGGGTTTACAGACACCCCTGACTGTCTCTTGCTCAGATATCCCACAGACCAGCCCTTGACTCACATCCTCTAAACTGGTGAGTTTAGCCTCTAACAAAGCATCACAAAAGCCAAATCTCTTGGACAGATGCTCAAAACTAGTACATGTTAACCTGCACTATACACTTTTTCTTTGGTATTCCGATGTGGTTATAGTGAAACGTGTTCTGAAACCCTACAACACTTGTATTGAAAGTTTTGCTGTGTTTATTTGATCCAATAGCTGCTTATGAATAAACCATTCTAAGATGCATAATGGTGCTGGGAGTAGGAAAACTCAGTGACAGCTCTCAGCAAGCTGGTAGGTGCCTCTATTCATAAGCAGTAGATCTGTTTACCTGAATGGCCATCTTGCAGTATGGTAGAACGATCTGGTAAAATGCTAACACAACAATTAAAAATTAGCACAGACCATCTTTTGCTGAATGACTTTCTTTAGGCAGTCTGCCAAGCAATTGTGGAACTTTAGCCACACTCCTAGTAATGCATGATACTCAAGTGAAGGATGTTAGAAATGCCATTACTTATACCTTCAGCCTATGTAAATCTGGCAGTAATATTGCACACCTGACAAATGAGGGTTTGCACTAGAAACATCACCTCACCCTTCTGTTACAGCGACATGCTACGAACAGCTTTTCCTTCTCATTTCTTGTGGTTTGCCTTCCTGCACAACAGTATGGACTCCCATGATGCTCTCCTGTGCTGATGTATTCTTAATCCTAGTTTGACAGCAGTTTACAGAATTCCACAAAATAAGCACCTGGGCCAGAGTCATTAACTTCTACACTCGCTGTACAAGATCAGTATTAAGAACATTCATGCTACACTTTTTGTGCTTCTAGTCACTCAGAAAGATTAAACCGAGTACACATACAATTTACAGTTTGTGGTAACCTTTACGAATCACCTCGATATTTAAGGCTGCAAGAAAATCTATAGGAAAACTAAAATTAGGAGGAAGAAGGTGAGAGTTATGCTTTTGTTGTCTGTTCACTCAGAATGGTGTACACTTAGTGTAGGTGCTAATGAATCTCTGGGACTATCAAGGACATGCTTCAAGTTCCCTTGTTACCCAGGGGTGCTTCTGTACCTTGAAACTGTACATCTTTCTTGAGCAGTGATCATTCTGTAAGGGTGAAAGAAGACAGAAGATGGCATCCTAATCAACTTGGGCAGGCTATACACTTGTTAAATGGGAACCATTTATGACCTCAAAATCAAAAAGAAGCGCATATGCTGCAATTTTGGATTTGTCCTTTTCAATTAAAACAAATAAAGTACACACCTTAACAACTCAAAACCATTCTAGAAATAAATGCACTCACATATTGAAAGAACATAAAACAAAAACATTATTTCCATTGGTAACAATAGCAAAAAAGTAACAATCCAACACAAAAGCTCTACTAGCGAAATACTTCTATACACCACACTCTGCACACCATAGGAACATCCATAAACAATAAAACTGACAGCCGTGTCATAAAGAAACTATGACTGTGTCCCAGCATAATTTTTAAAGGATAAAAAGGAAAAACTACATAACTTATGTAAATTGTCAACCAGAATATCAGACAGGCCAAAGTAATGTAAAATTCAGAACTGGTCTGATATTAGTCCACTTAAACGATTGTTCGTTCTTTGTATCATAAGTAACGTCTTCCCATCCTACAAAAATAAACCAGCAGCGACTGCAGCAGCAAAAACAGTCTTCTCTGGGCAATGTAGGCAAATATCTTAACTGGCAAAATGCCTAAATGTAATAATACATAATAATGCATAATATAAAATAGGAGTTTGGCCTCCTATTGAAGTGTCCTGCATTCCTGGCACGAGGTAACACCTCACATGCCTCAGGTTTGGTACCTACATGAAATACAGAGCAATACAAGTATGCAACACTTCCACATCTACAAATGTGAGTTTTTCCTCATTAAGTGGCAAAACAGGACTTTTTATTATTATTTTTAATTCAGTTAACTTCTCCCATATGTTCATCACTTGCATGAGAATTTTATAGACAGTTTTCTTCATTTTTCAGATGCCCATACTCCACTGGATTCTCCCAAATGACTTATGTCATACCATCTTAACCCCTGTCTTAAATGGCAGAGATTACCAGGTGATTTCAGACTGCTGAAACTCCGGTATCTAAGCTTAATGGGACCATTCCCCACTACTCTGATCATGTGCTGTCCTGTGTAAAAGGCTATTCTTTCCTAGCTAAAGAATCCAATAGCCTAAATTTAACATTAACTTATCCAGTATTCCTTATTCTCACACACTGATATTGTTTTAAAAAGGAAATGTATTTATTATTAACATAGTGTCATGGTGCATTGGAAAGTATGTTCTGCCTTTCACTTTGCTGCCATGTGTCCCTAGATGATGGTCACTGCTGATGGAACACCCCAACCCCATGTACAAAACATAGAGAAAAGGGTTGTGGATGGATTCAAATGCAGTGTAAAAACAGTCATTGCTGTGACTTATGTTTGTGCATGTGCATGCGCACACGTGTGTGTGCGTGTGTGTGTGTGTTTGTGTGTGTGTGTGTGTGTGTGTGTGTGTGTGTGTGTGTGTGTGTGTGTGTGTGTGTGTGTGTCTACTGACAGAGGGGGCTTTTTCAGGGTCAGTGTAAAAAGTGTGCACAAATTGGAGGGGTGCATACATAAATCTCATGGTTAAAATAAAAAAAATGGGTTAAATATGGAATAAAATGCATTACCAAACATCTAGAACCGCAGAGCTTCTAGGGGCCATCATTCTTGACTGTATAAGTGACAGTCTAGTCCTCAGCCATGGGCCTCACCTAGTCTAAAACTGATCCCAGTCAGAAGTGGGCAAAGAGATTACTATAGTTTGTGTTGGGGCTAGGGATACTATGGTCATTATTTCTTAAAATTTCCTGACAGTCAAATTTCAGAGATGTGTTCAGCATGTTACTACACCGTGTGTGTTGGCTGAGGACCTTCTGCTCATTATTTTGTTAACTTTCCACAAAATCACACCTCATGTCTAGGTTCATAGGTTCATAGGTAGGTATTAGGCTATCGGCCCAAGGGCCTAAGTAAGCCTAGCCAACAAAGTTCCCTGGCTTACGCCAACCCAAGAAAGTTAATTTCCTGTGCCCCTGTCGTGCAGAGCCACAGAAGTGATCCCCGGGGTGTATTTCCTATTTCCCATCCACTCATCAAGATTTTTCTTGAAGAGTGTTAATGAGGAACTTTGCTTGACATAGATGGGTAGCTTGTTCCAGAGTATGGGAAGTCTCTGGGACAGGAATCAATCCCTCCAGCAAGTCCTGTTTATTGTGGTGACAAGGTTTAGGTCCCTAGACCATGTAGCTCGGAGGGATTGAGATTTCTTTAGGTGTAGTATGTCCAACAGCTCTGGGTTTGACATAGCTTTATATGTTAGGCAGAGATCTCCTCGGAGTAGGCGATATGCCACAGAGCAAAGCTGGGGTTTTCTGAGACGATCAGTGTAGGGCATCTGTTTGAGGCCAGTAATTCTCTTTGTGAGGTACTTCTGTGGCCTTTCCAGCTGCTGCAGATGTCTTGTGAGGTACATTCCAAAAGGGGCGTTGTACTCTATAATGGGTCTAATGAGTGTTGTAGAGGGGAACAATTACCTCTTTTTTCCTGGATGAGAACCCTTTTGTGATGAGGTGTGCTATGTAGAAGGATTTCCTGACTACTGTGGCAATGTAATTATCAAAGGAGAGACTACTGTCCACCTGGGTCCCAAGGTCTCTTATCACACATTCGGTGTTAAGAAGACTGCCGCCTATGTGGTAGTTCATGGGTACAGACTTTTTACCAAAGGGGAAAACAATGCACTTTTTGGCATTGATTTTGAGGCCATGGCTCTGACACCAGGCATCTGTCTCAGTGAGGCCCTTCTGTAGGATGTCCACATTATTTGGGGACATGACTATAGTTCCTAGTTTGCAGTTATCTGTGAACTTCGTTAGCCAGAGGCCTTCTGTGTTAGCCTGTACTTCAGAGAAGTAGATACCAAACAGGAGAGGTCCCAGGACTGAACCCTGTGGTACTCCACTTGTCACTGGTTTGAAGTCAGACTTGGAGTCTGCAACTTTTACAGTATGGGTTCTGTCAGTGAGCCAGTTAGCAACCCATCTTGTGACATAGTGATTTATACCTAGTTTAGTGAGTTTAGCTGTAATTCCATAATGGGGGATGGTGTCGAAAGCCTTGGCGAGGTCAAGATAGGCTGTGTGAACCACCTTACCCTCGTCTACGGCTTTGGTGACTGCCTCAAAGAAGTCAACTAGGGTCAGGAGGCAAGATCTGCCTTTCACAAACCCAAAGTGGGTGGGGTCCAGAGTTTGGAGGTTACCAATGTCTTTGTTTATGAATTCCATAATGATACGTTCCATGGCCTTGCAGACGAGGCTCGTCAGGCTAATAGGGCAATAGTTCCCAGGATCAGTGGTGGCTCCCCCTTTGTGGAATGGGATAACTGTTGCTGTGTGCCATTCAGTGGGCACAAAGCCTGATGTGAGGCTATGATTGAACATGGTGCTTATGTAGGGAGCCAGTTCGTTCTGAAGTTCGTGTAAAATGCAGCCTGGGATGTTGTCCGGTCCCATGGATGCTGTGTTTTTGGCTTTACAGAGTGCTGCTTTTACCTGTGAAGTTGTAATTACAGGGATTCTGCATTCTTCCTGCATAGATATGGGCCCTTTAGGGGGTGAGAGGGGGGTAAAGTTAGCACTGAACCTATCTGCCAGGATGTTGGTAATATCAGTTGGTTCTGTAATTTTTGTGCTGTTGTGCTGTAACTCAGAGCAGATCTGGGTGTTGCCATTGAGATTCTTGACATAGCTATAGAATGCTTTGTGGTTTTCCTTAGAATCAGTGGCAATCTTGTTTTCATAGCTAGCTTTGGAGGATCTTATAAGGGATCTCAGCTTCTTGCTGAGGCTGACCAGGGAGCTCCTCCACTCATGGGATTTTACTCTCTTTTGCAACAATTTCTTCCTCTGTTGTACAGTTTGTTTATGGCAGGGGACCACCAGATTGGCTTCCTTTTTTTGGAGGGTAGTGTCTTGGTTCTGTTTGGGACAGCACAATCCATGCACTTGTGTAAGTGCTTATAGAGTGCATTTGTGCAGGAGTCAGCAGTTGTAACTGTATTACTGTATTGTCCATCTGCATGGGTGTCATGAAGTTCACCACTTCTGTCTTAAGAAGCATGAAGGTGGCTTTGGAGATTTTTTTTACCGTGGCTTTCTTAATGGGGGGGTGGGGGCAGGATGTGGATATCTAGGGTGATTAGCTTATGGTCAGATCTGACCAATGAGGAGTTGACTTCAGGTGTGGAACACCAGTCACTCATATTGGTAATGACTAGGTCTAGGATATTGTTGCCCCTGGTGGGGGTGTGGATAAGTTGATCTGGGGCATTGGAATTTATGAATTCCAGAAAGCGCTGAGTGAAGGAGTTGGTACATGAGTAGTTTTCCCACTTAATGGTGGGGTAGTTGAAATCGCCCAATATTAGGGTGTTTGCTTGAACCCTAATATTTTCCAGTATATCAAGAAAAGAGGAGTGGGAATCCTGGGGCATGGTAGGGGATCTGTAGCAAGCTACAATTTGGATTGCAGTTTTGCCCAGAGGTAGTTGCATTTGAATAACCTTGGCTGCATTATGCTAAGCAACTAGCCTGGAGGTGTGGATATCCTTAATGAATATGTACACACCACTGCCTTTGGTGTTGCGGTCCAGGTTAGATGACCGAAAAGTGTGGTATGAGTTATAGCCTGGTAATACAGGGGTGCTCTCTGGAGCCTTGAACCAGGTCTCAGTCACTGCACAGACATCGATGTTCTCCATTTTAAGGAGTGCCTCGAGTGAGTGCATTTTGAGATTTAGACTTCTAGCACTGAGTAGCATTACCCTCAGTTTTTGCTTGCCTGTTCCTGTTATGGTAATGAATTTGTCATTTGAACCTTGCCTAAAAAAGGCACTATAGGGGCGGCAAGAGCCTTTGCCAGTATCCGGAATCCCAGGGGTGACAGGTGTAGGCCATCTCTGGCAAAGCTTCGTGGTCTGTCGACCATGTCGTCCCAGGCAGACACATACTGGATCCCCTTAGAATGACACCAGAAGCTTAGCCAATTGTTGAAGTCAATCATTTTGTCCTTGTACTGCAATATCATTCTGGGTGATGGCAGGATGCTACTCAGGGCTAGGGTCATACCTGCCTGGGCTACAAGATCAGAGAATTCTTCCATGTCTCTTTTCATGTAGTCCAGGGAGGTACGTCTCAGGTCGTTCACACCAACATGGACAATCACATAGTCATATTTGTACTTGTTGTGGAGTGACCTCAGTGTGTGGGTTATGTGGCGGATCCTGTCACCCAACAGGCAGCCTACAGTGACCTTCTCCTTGTTTACCCAGGTGAGTGGGACATCAGTGTGCCTGGCTATAGAGTCACCTATGACTAGTGTGTTGGGTACGTTGTTTTACCTTATGGTCTGTGGTTGAGTGGCACACTGAGTCTGTGGGCTATGTGTAATTTGGGTTGTGTTGGCAGTGGAAGGCTGCTTGCATTTCTGCTTTGGAGGTCTCTGTTGCTTGAGAAGATTATTATTGAGAGCCTCCGCAAATGTTTTTGTGTTTCTATGTGTGGATTTTGGTGGTGTAGGTTTAGTGGGACTATGTGATGAGTGTGGTGTGGTGCAAGTGTTTACCTTCTCATCTTGACTATTAGGTTCAGTCTTGATTGGAGAGAGCTTTACCTCCAGTTTGGCTAGATAAGTGCATCTCTCACAGGTTGCAGTGTTGGGTGGTAGGAGGAGAGGGTTGTCTGTGTACATGAGGCAATTTTTACATTGCCCCAAGAAGCCCAGATTCATCAGATAGACAGGAGAGAACACTGGGAGCTCACCCTTGGACATGCCTGAATAAAAAAAAATATTTTCCTCTAGACAAGTGAGGAAAGTGAGTACAAGAGCAGTTTTTCTCTAAGCAAGTGAGGAAAGTAAGTACCAAAACTGTTTTCCTCTAGGTAATGAGGAAGGCTGAGTGCTGTAGTAATTAGCAGGTTATTTAGTGCTTACAACAAGTTCTGAACAAATGCTGAGCATGGATAAGCAAATTCAAGTGGTAAAACTAAGAATCTGTATCTGGATCTTGTTGTAGATAGGCTACCTAGTGCTTATGTTGCCATAGATTGCATAGGATCAGTGTACTGTCTATGAGCAACGAAGTGGAATAAATTACTGTTAGTGTTGTTTTTTTCACTTTCTTCATAATTGAAATCAGATGTGTATACAGGTTAATATATTCTGGGGATAGGGGAAAGGAGGCATATTGCATATGTACAGCTTACAGCAGTAGGTTGAAATATGTTGTGCTCAATTTCTCCTTTCACTTTTATCCTAGTTTGACTTCAGAGGGGTACACAGAAGGTGCCTTCCTTTAGAGTTAGGGCTGAGGAGAGACACTGTGTAGATGTATGACAGCAGCAAGTTGAAATATATGACTATGTTCATTTGTTCTTTCACTTTCATCCCAATTTAGTACCATCCTGGCATACTGTAAATCACTATTTTTTGGGAGGAGAGGTTGGGAAGAAGGCAGTCATCCCTGATTTGATTTGTTCCTTAAATACTACTCAGTTTTGTGTTGTCAGCCTTTAACATTAATCCT
This sequence comes from Protopterus annectens, assembly GCF_019279795.1. Lineage (NCBI taxonomy): Eukaryota > Metazoa > Chordata > Ceratodontiformes > Protopteridae > Protopterus > Protopterus annectens. The sequence continues at coordinate 65,930,681 of NC_056741.1, read as the reverse complement.
TGGACATAAACTATTTCTTCCTTGAAAGAAATGAATTTGTTTCTTTCCTTTGTTGTCATTTTTGTTTGGTCAGGCCATCATTGGGCTATGGCTGTGGGGAAAAAAGCTATAAAATATTCATCAGCGTATTTAGAACCCCATAGCTTCTAGGGGCTTAGTGGCCCCAGATCCTAAGCATAATTAAATTCTTTCTTCCAAAGTTATTACAGTGCAGTCTTAGCCAGCTAGAATGTGTTGCAAGGATAAAGGAAATAGCTGAAAAGTAAGAAAAAGTGTGAAGAAACCAAAACAAAAATAATGTGGATAGCATGAAGAGGAAAGGATGGGAGGAAAACAGGGAAAACAGGGTTGTATGCCAGGGTGACATCAGACAGTGCGGTGGGGATTGGGTTGTATGCCAGGGTGACATCAGACAGTGCGCTGGGGATTGAGTAGTATGGCAGGGTGACATCAGACAGTGCGGTGGGGATTGGGTTGTATGCCAGGGTGACATCAGACAGTGCGGTGGGGATTGGGTTGTATGCCAGGGTGACATCAGACAGTGCGGTGAGGATTGGGTTGTATGCCAGGGTGACATCAAACAGTGCGGTGGGGATTGGGTTGCATGCCAGGGTGACATCAGACAGTGCGGTGGGGATTGGGTTGTATGCCACGGTGACATCAGACAGTGCGGTGGGGATTGGGTTGTATGCCAGGGTGACATCAGACAGTGGGGTGCAGATTACCATGCAGCACTTTGCCTAGGGATTCATATCATCTAAGGCAGTCAACTATATGGGGGGGGGGGTAAAAACTGGTGCTTTTGGGTGTGGCTTCCTAAAAGGGATGGGGCTATCCTGAGACAAGGGGTTCATTGTCATCATACAGGGTGTGTGGCTTATTTGTCAGAAAATGGAAGGATGCAAAGGTGACAACCCTACCACAGAACAGGATGTCCTTATTCGAACAACATAAAATGGATTGGGTTTGTCAAAATATAAGGAAAAGGTAAACAAGACAAGATGCTTGGATTACAACACACAGTTCAACCCTTTAGCCACATTAATGGTGGCATTTAGTACATGTGTACAGCATCTTTCTCAGTGCAGGCAGTCTCTGAAATTGCATCCTTCTGTAAACCGGTTTAAAGCACAAAGTATTTCTCAGAAAACAGTTTCTCTTTCTGGACTACATAAGCCCAAAGGAACACAAAGTCCAAGGAATGTGTACAGACAGCAAAATCACAGATTTTGTAGCTAAATGCCTTTTATACAAGACTTAACTGGTCAAAAAAAAAAGTCTTTTACCAGACTCTGTCTGGTGAGGCAACCTTTAATACTTCATTACGAGAACACCCTTTGGATATTACGATTTCTTGCTGGACTCCCATCTTGAAGCCCACTGCTCTGGCCTTGGTTAGTCCTTCCTTCAGTTAGAAACTCTAGAAATTGGTTCCACACTCCCCATGATTCTCACAGGAACTTCTGCCATATTATTCTTATTTTGGTCCTAAAAAGTTACCAGGTGACTTCACACAGTCCAATGCATCTCAGCTTAGACGTACCATTTCCATTAATTGCTCAAGTACATTCCCTCATGTAAAAGGCTATTCATTTCCTGGGCTATTGATTTTCCTTCTATAGCCTAATTTTTGCACTGGCTCATCCAAGAGTTCCGTATCTAGGCCTCTTTCCCTTATCTGTTGGGCACTTGCCTATTGAACCCCATAGATGACACCTCAGCTTGAACCCACCAGATTTAAGCCTATTGGACAGTCTTTGAGTCCTAGAAAGATCATCTGCTTTATGGCAGTGAACACATGGAGTTGTGGTAAATTTTTCTTTATCTTTTTAAAATTACAGCAGACCAAGCTGGGAATATCCATTAACACACACAGAACCTCCCAGTTGTGATAAGCTACTAGAATTTGTGTCTGGCTGGATTGATTCCAACCCTCCTAATTTTCTATATGTCACCAGGTAAGGTTCCAGGTTTCCCTTGATACATAGCAGCTTAAGCAGGGGCATGCGTCTTGTTTGTGCCATGGACTAGGATACTGCCACCATCCTTTTGGCAGTGATAGCAATCATCAGTCCAAGTTATTCTACGGTGGCCTTCATGTATCCTCCAGGACAGGAACACCTCTGGACCGACTCTTGGAATCAACAGTACTTTTTCAGTCATAAGGAGCACAAAAGTTCTGCTTGTTTGCCATGAGGAAAAACTCACTGTTTGGCAGTGGCAGGTGCAATCAAAGGCAAGATGTTAAAATGGTCTGCTGCATTCAGTGAACACAGCTGGTTTTCCACAGCCAGCCAGTAGTAGCTCCAGTTGTAAAAAAGGTCAAAGATAACAGATTATGGTGGTTCAGACACATGTGCAAAAAAGAAGGAGACAGTGTGGTGAAGAAGATTTGGGACAGACAGGAAGTAGACAAGAGGAAACCAGGGAGTCCAGCAAAGAGGTGGATGGATTGTGTGAGAAGAGACCCGTGATAGGCAGGCATGAGTGTGGAAGAAGGTAGGAGAGTGGGATTGAATAGAGAGAGATGGCAACAGCTGACATGACAGCCTGACTCCAGGTAGAAAATGGGAAAGGAAGATGATGATAGTGATGAAGAAGACAGCTTGCTTTCTACAAGGCAATATGTTTTCATTGACACAACATAAAAAAGATATTTTTTGCTAAAATATAGCCAAGAGGAAAAGGTAAGCCAGACACAAGATGCTTGCAGTAAAAAACACAGTTGGGTCCTTTAGCCACATTACTGGCAGCACATAGTACAGCTGTACAGTATCTTTCTCTGCACTGACAGTTTCTGAAATTGCATGCTTCAGTAAACCCACTTAAAACAAAGTCACACACAAAAAAAGTCTCTGTCTCTGGAATACATAAGCCAAAAGGAATACAAAGCCCACCTGATGTTCATGGAGAGCAACACTACAGTCTTTATAACACAATCTCTTTCATCCCCAGGACTTTCTCGTAAAACACATAGAAAAGTCTTTTACTAGGATCATTTTGCTCAGGCAACCACTAGGATTTTGTTGGAAGAATTTCCACTGGGTATTATGGACCTGTCACAGAATTCCTGTCTCATAGGTGATTGCTCCACTTTCTGTCAGTCTCTCTTTCAGCAATAGACTAGATAAAAATATTACATAAGCCATTGGATTCTCCCAAATGACTAATGTCATACTGTCTTAACCCCTGTCTTAAAAGGCAGACATTACCAGGTGATTTCAGACTGCTGAAACTCCGGTATCTAAGCTTAATGGGACCATTTCCCACTACTCTGATCATGTGCTGTCCTGTGTAAAAGGTTATTCTTTCCTAGCTAAAGAATCCAATAGCCTAAATTTAACATTAACTTACCCAGTATTCCTTATTCTCAAACACTGATATTGTTTTAAAAAGGAAATGTATTTATTATTAACATAATATCATGATATTATAATAAGAAATGAATGTTGCTGTAAATAGTAATATAAATGGCTGCATATTTAACATAAAACAATACACCTGACCATGAGTAAAACATAAATTGCTCACTCCCTGCCAAGGTCGACTGCTGTTCTCACATGGTTCACACATTCATCATGTACACACTTTCAAATTACAACAAGCCATATGATTTAAAAAGCACAGACAAGGACTCAAACCAAAACATCATGAAGTAATTGGGTTTGGCCTGGAAAATATCCACCCTTCTGTGAAGAAAAGCTAACACAAATGACAAGCTAATAGCAAACAGAGTGCTAATATATGGTTTACCATGGTTCATAGGTTCATAGGTGTTTACTAGGCTAACAACCATAAGGGCCTTTTTAAGCCTAGCCAAGCATTCCAAATCCCTGACAAGTTCTGATACCCTTGATAAGTGAAAGCAGAGTCTTGGGAGATGAACCATTTACAGGTTACTTGTGTCCATCAGAGACATAGGTGCCAAACCAGGTATGAATTTCCTGCTCCCCATTCAGTTGTCAGTTGTCCAGCTTGCAGTTGAATTGGGTTAGGGAGGAACTCTGCTTCACATGAATGGGGAGATGGGGAAATCTCTGGGACACATACCTGTCTCTCCAGCAGGTTCTATTTATACCACAGGCAAGGTTCATATCCTTAGAACTGGTAATTCTAGTGCTGTTTGTTTTGCAGATATGCAGGAGGTCCATCAGAGTGGGGTCTGACAGTGCCGTGTATCCCAGGCATAGACCTCCCATCAAAAGCCTGTAGGAGACAGAATACAGGAATAAACCCTTGAGGTGGTCTGCATAGGACATTTTACTTAAGCCCTGTAATCTTTTAGTGAGGAACCTCTGTGAAGGTTCCAATTATTGGATATGCCTGGTTAGGTACATGCCAAAGGGAGCATTGTACTCAATGATAGGTCTGATGAATATTGATTACAGTGTAACAATGACTTCCTTGGACTTAGATAACATACATTTGTTTATAAGTTGGGCAATGTAGAATGATTTCTTCCCTACTGTAGAAGCATGATGGTCAAAGGCTAGATTACTGTCTATGTGTGTCCCATGAGTCCCTGACTACTGGGTCAACTTGAAGGGGTGTGTTGTCAATATGATAGTTACCAGGGGTTAATTTAGTCCATGGCTCTGACACCAGTTGTTTGTGTGTGTCAGCCCTTCCTGGAGAAGATTTGTGTCAGTGTGAGATTCAATGACAGCTTCTAATTTACAATCATCATCTGCAAATTTAGTTAGCCAGAGACTGCTGACATTGGCCTTGACTTCAGAGAAGTAAATGCCAAAAAGGAGCGGTCCAAGGACTGATCCCTGAGGGACTCCACTTGTGACTGGCCTCTTTGTAGAGGTGGACTCCCCAATTTTAACTTTCTGGGTCCTGTCTGTGAGCCAGTTGGCTATCCACCAGGTGACATACAAGTTTGTACCTCTTGAGTTTATCAACAATGTCTGAGTGGGGTATTCTGATAAATGCCTTGACTAGGTCAAGGTAGGCAGTGTGAACCATTTTTCCCTCATCCATTGCTTTGGTGACCTTCTCAAAGAAGTCCACCAGGTTGAGTAGGCATGATCTGCCCTTTGTGGTCCATTTTATTTTTTATTTTTTTGTTTAGTTGTGCTTGGTCCCTGTGGACTGGCTGTGTTTTATTTATGATCTGCCCTTTACAAAACCAGACTGGGTTGGGTCCAGTGTCTGAAGGTTTACTATATCTCTACTGATAATTTCCATGATAATTCTTTCCATGGCTTTATGTGTAAGACTAGTGAGACTTATGGGTCTGTAGTTTCCAGAGTCCCACCTTTGTGCAAAGGGATGACTGTTGCTGTTCTCCATTCATGAGGCACAAAGCCTGTTTGGAGGCTATAGTTAAATATCAATTGCAGAAGCCCTGATAGGTCATGTTTCATGCTATTTAGAAGGCATCCTGGGATATTGTCTGGCCCCACTGATGTGGCGTTCTTGGCCTTAGAGAGAGCATTAAGGAGCTGTTCTCTAGTGAGGGGGAGTTATATTTGATGGCATTTCCTGAGGGAAGTTTGAGGGTGAGAGAGGGGTAAAGTTGGAGCTAAGTTTATCAGCCAGTAGGTTTGTTATATCTTCTGGCTCAGTATAGGTAGCTCCAATTACAATGAGCTCTGCACACATTTGGGTATTGCTTTTGAGGTTCTGGACATAGCTAAAGAATGCCTTGTGGTTGTCCTTGGCCTGGGAGGCCAAATTCATCTTAAATTTATCTTTGGTAGACTTTTTATGTCCTCTGAGATGTTTGTTTTTATTTGAGGAGAGTGCTTTTATCCTGCTGGGTGCATCACCTCCTAATTTTTTGTCATGATTTTCTTCCTTCTGTTATACAGCCTATTGATTTTGTGATTCCACCATGGTGGTTTGTTTTTTTGAGTTAGTTGTGTATTTCTTCCTGGTAGGTACAGATGCCTCTCTGCAGGTAGTGACATGCTTGTACGGGATTTCTGTGAACATTTCTGCACAGTCAGCAGTGTTCTTAGGGTTTATGGGGGCTTGAAATTTTTCCAGGTTATCACTTAATAGCAGGAGGTTGCGTGGCCGTGGTGGTGCAGCGATTAGCTTTGCCGCCTCACAGCAAGAGGTTCTCTGGTTCGATCCTCAGCTAGGATGCCTTCTGTGTGGAGTCTGCATGTCCTCCCTGTGGTTGTGTGGGTTTCCTCTGGGTGCTCCGGTTTCCTCCCACATCCCAAAGACATGCTGTAGGTGGATTGGACACTCTAAATTGGCCCTAGGTGTGAGTGCATGCATGTGTGTGCCCTCTGTGGAAGGTTGGGCGCTGAGCTGGCAACTCGATACTGTAAAACTCCACTGTTAATCAAGAGTGGACAGGTGATCCACTGTGGTGACCCCCTAATCTGGAAAAGCCGAAAAAAGAAGAAGATCACTTAATAGCAGGAGGTTAGCTTTAGAGTAGTTCCTGAATATTCCAGGTTTAGCTAGGGGTCCAGCTTTCATTTTTACTTCAAAGGAGACCATTTTGTGGTCTGACCTTACCAGGGAAGACATTACAGTAGGGGGTGTGCAGCACCCTCCCATATTAGTGAGGACCAGATCCAGTATGGCTGCACCCCTGGTTGATTTATTGACTATCTGGTTCACAGAGTTTGTATTTACAATATTCAGGAATCTCTGTGCCTGTTCATTTGGTGTCGTATAGGATTCCCAGTTAATAGTGGGGTAATTAAAGGCACTCATTAATATGGCATTGGAATGAATGGTTAGTGTTTCTAATACGTTTAAATGCATGGTAAGGGTTTCCCTGAGTCATAGAGGGGGACCTATATCTAGCAAGGAAGTGATATTAGATTTTGCCTATAGTGATTTGAACATGGAGCAACGCAAGTGCATTGTCCTGTTTGACCAGCCTTGAGGTATATTTATTTTTGATGTAAAGAGAGGCACCTCCATGTTTAGTCCCTGTCTGTGTAGTAGCTGGTCTAAATGTGTAAAAGGTGTTATAACCTTGCACTGTTGGTGTGCTCTCCGCGGCTTTAAACCATGTCTCAGTGACCGCACAGATATCAGCATTCTCTAGGGTGAAAAGAGCGTCTAGGGAGTGGAGTTTTTTGTATAGACTCTTACCATTGAGCAGTAATACCTTTAGATTTTCTTAGTTTTCATTTGCTATGGCGGAAGTCCTTTCAGTTTGGCATTGCCTAAACAAGGCACTATGGGGGAAGACAATATTTTAGTTAATATCTGAAGGCCTAGAGGGGAAAGGTGCAGACCATTCCTAGAAAAGCAGCATGGTCCGTTGACCATATCCTTCCATGATGACAAATATTGCACCCCTTAGAATGACCAATATTTGTTTATGCCTTTATAAGAATCCAGACTGTATTTCAAATATTAGCAAACTTTCATGGTATGTGTTTTGTTAGTCACTGCCTCACAACCAACAAAGTTAGCTACTTTCCTATCAAGGAGCATATTGACAGATTCCTCAGCGCACCAGTGTGTAAATTTGGAAGCCTGTATCTCTGCCAATTACAGACAAGGAGACTAAACACCCAGTAAACCAAACTGAACATATAACAAATTGCGAGAAGCACATAATGCCTTTTGTACTGTGACCCCTGAAGTCCAGTCTTTCCTGCTACTTCACTGTGAAAACCTGCAACAATTAAAAGCAAGTCCCTTTCAGCATCTAAAATAAAGAGCTTTTCGTAAGTTTAATTACTTCTCTCAATCAGCTCAATAAAGAGCACTTTATGAGTTTAATTACCCCCATGCAGCTCACACTAAATAGTCTGTAACCATATGTACCCAAATACAAACATATTCTCCATGTGATTTCTGCATTCATTCACATAACATTTGAGTTATTCAAAGATCACTCATTTCCATTTCTATTTATTAATACAAACAAAATATAGCACATACTCCTGAAAAATAGACAACAGAGCTTGGACTTCCTTTATAATAGCTTGCTTGGCAGGTGTTATTCAAATTGAAGTGCTCACCAAAATAAAAGTGTTGATATTGTAAATGATATACAGTGAAATCTGTGATAAAGTAACATGCTTAATGTTTCGTTGTAGTTACTTGTTAAAATGTATGCCTGTTTGGGTGTCTTTTAAGATTTTATGAAGTGTGTTTACTGTGTTGACAAAGACCTACCGTTGCTGGAATGTGACTGTGTCCATGTTAGAAACTGTAGGTACAGCTGCGTCACAGTAATGAAATCCAAACATCACTACCCAGTGAAGAGAGAGAAATCTTTGTACTCTGAACTCCATTTCAGTTCTTCATTGTCAATGTGACTTACAAAAAAAAAATACTGTACGTAAGCAAACTGTAAAGTACACAAGTTTGTTGCACAACTATTTCTTTGCTGTACAACTGGGTCAGGGGCGGAAAAGTGTCAGTTGTATCTCAGCCAAATTACCTACTAATCAAGCAATAAAAAGCACACGCATTTCTGTCATCTCTTTCTTTCTCTTACATTTGCAGATGGTTACTACTGACATATGACCGCTGACAGAGCTTAGCAGGTCAGCTAACTCTCAGACCCTTTCTGCTGTGTTACTAAAAACTCAGTGAAGACTGTTACCAAGTTGTGTTACGAGACTCTACCCTCTTGGTCAGACTATGTTAACTATTCATTAGTTCAAACATCAGCACATCAGCCAGGTGTAGCTTCTAACATGTTCTGCAGCATATAGACACCCTGGATTCTAATTAACTAGTGTACAAACCTAGTGTCTAGCACTATTGTAAGGTAGCATCACCAGGTAACATTGTCAGCTATTACATATCAGAACAGAGTGAAAGAAACACCTGCATTCTATGTGGCAAATCAATGTCAGAATTATTACAGGAAGCTCAAACTCAGAACAGAAATCTTCTGAACAGAGCATATTGCTGCATTTCCCTTTTGAAGGCAACATACAGTTTTTCATTTTATAAAGTGTCATTAGACTTCTTATGCTATCAATAAATATGCTCTACAAGTAGTGATGTTAACTAACGTAAGAAGCCTTGACTACATTCTTATTCTAGTCGAATCTAAAGTGGGTCAAAAGGCTATCACATTTACTGTATAAATAAATAAATAAATAAATAAACACATTAATAAAACAGACACAGGATGGTCTTGTACTGACTGCTATTTGTTAGTCATGTGGTACGAATTAATGCCAATATTACCAAGAATAATACAGCTCCTTCACCTCAGAACCACAGTGCATGTAACCCAGCCGTAAGAAACATTGTAAGAAATGTTCTGTGCCATTTACTCTGTAGCTTGTGCACTGGTCATAGTTGAACAGGGTGTTCACATCAGCCCACCTACTAAGTTAAAACAAAACAAAGTAACAAATGAAATGAAGAGATATCATGAAGGAGTCCAGATCCCTTGAACCACCCATCAGTGCAGTGCAATTACTAAAGGTTTCCAGCTTCTGCCTCTCACCGTGCACTCCTTCCCCATGAGCTCACCCACAGCCCTAAGATACTCAGCATCTTTAGCCTTCTTTATTTTATAAAGGATTAGACCAGATCAAATTGCTTTAGCAGGCAGAGCTAATAAAATCTCCCTAAGGGAGGAATAAAAATGCCTCATTGAATTTTCAAGAAGTTTATTCACTCAAGTAGGTAGATGGAATGTTGGACATCTCTGGGACAGCTGATGAACTGATTAGAACTCACCACCTTTATCATAATGTTTCATCTGAAGTAGGGACTTCATTTGTCAGCAACCTTTGGGATACGGATCCGATCTCGGATCCGAGCCGGCAACTTCTACCACAGCATAGATCCGAGCTCCTAGCTCCTCCCCTTACCCATAATCCCCTGCCTACCCTGACTGACCCCAGATCTAGTTTGCCGGTCTTCAAGTAACAGCTAGATTCCAGAGCTCTTGGAGATTTTGTGAGGAAAAAAAAATTTTTTTCTTCTTATTCTGATTGAGTGGTTGTGTGTGCGTTAGGTTTACCCTTAATGCTAAAACTTCTTATTTTTAGCTTACTTAGCTTAAATTTTAATTTAAAATTTTCCTCCCTGCCCGCTGGTCGTAGCGTGTGTGTGTATCTTGAGTGTAGGGGCCTAGTGTGTGTGCTTTACTTTAGTTATGTCGGAGGCCCCTAAAGCCATTTTTTCTAAATGCACCGAGTGTGGTCACAAGCTTTCACTGGCTGATGGCCACACTCGGTGCGTTAGGTGCCTTGGGGTTGAACACCTCTCTTCGGGTTGCGCGATTTGCACGGCGTTCAACCCCAGGGCACTTAAGGATCGGAGGTCGAAGCTGGTTCTGGCGGGCCTTTTACCCCCAGACTCTGCTTTGGCCTCCGGTACTTCGGTGACCGCTACCCCCCCCCGGTAGCGGTCACTCCTGCCTCCCTTCCTCCCACCGGGACTCAACCTCTTGCTTTGGCTCCAGAGGCTAGGGAGTCCAGGAAAGAGAAGCAGAGGGAGAAGCACCTTAAGCGGCGGGCTGAGGACTCTTCATCGGCCCCACCCGCCAAGAGGGCTTCTCCGTCCAGGTCTTCTCGGTCTCCTCCTCCTTGGATCCGATCCCCTTGTTTCTCCCCGGGACCCGAGGAGGAGGTGACCCGGTCCCTGTCGAGGTCATCGAGGCGGAACTCCAGGTCGGCCTCGGTGGCCTCTTCGAGGTCCACCTTTAGCATGTCAGATGCGGACATGGACCGGATGATGAGGAGATTCATCCAGGCCCAGATGCAGATGGGAGTGCTCTTGCCCCCCCCCTCTGGGGGGGAGCTCGACCCCTTTTTTCGCCCCTATTGCTCTTTCTCCGACCCACATTCCGGGTTCGGAGTGCTCGGAGCAGAGCCACGTTGGATCCGGGGGTGGGTCGGAGCCGACCGTGCTGGGCACATTGGCTCCGACGGCTCCCTCGAGTTTGTCGGATCCGACCTCTCGGAGCCGTGGGCCGAGCTTCAGCTCCGAGGGATTCAGTGTGCTTTCGGCTCCATCTCGGTCAGAGCACACTGGTCCCTTGGATCCGACATTCTCGGTGCCAGGTCCGATCCCCGCTTTGGATCCGAGTGGGAGTCGGGTCTCAGATCTGTCAGAAAGCGGCTCCCCCTCGGCTTTTGCTGTGGTGGAGAGGGCACTGTCAAGTGCTTCCAGGCCTCCGGTCCTGGCTTCGGCTCCCTCCCGCACTCCTTCTCATCTGGTCCTGGCTCCCCTCATCCAGCCCTCGGGGCAGCCTACCTCAGTGCCTCTAGGAGTTCCAGTGGAACAAGATACAGCCCGTGAGGACTCCTCGGACAGCTCCCCCGAGGAGGTTCCTCACAAGGCAAAGTGCAAGAGGAGGCACATAGACTCCCCTGAGAGTCTCACCGAAGATACGGACTTAGATGAAGGGGAAGGCTCCCCTAGGTCACCCCCCGAGGATGTCTCCTTCGGAGACATCATGGAAATGCTCAAAATCAGGGGTGGGTGGTCTGCCCCCAAGGCTTCCTCTGATGAATCCATATTCCTTGAGGCGTTTGAGGCAGGACCATCTACCTCTTGGGTGTCACCTCCACCCGACCCCTTGGTGGATCTCATATCCACTAGGGCTTGGAAGGAACCGGACGCCGTAGAGCCAATCCCCAAGCGCCCGGACAAAATTTTGAGCCCCCCTGCAGAGAGATCACACTGGAGCAGAGGTCCCCCTGTGGATGCCATTTTGGTGGCTGCAGCCACCAAGAAAGAGTTGGCTCAGGAGAGCCCCACAGTTCATCCTCCCAGCAAGGAGTCTCGCGCGATGGACCATCTTGGGAAGCGGGCCTTCAGTTCAGCAACCTTCTCTATGAGGGCCTTGAACTACATAGCACATGTTATTCAGATGCAGTGGGATCTAATTAAGGAATACGCTGCTTCCCCCCAGGGTCCATGTCGGAGGGAGACAAGGATCTGTACTCCTCCCGAATGGCCACCCTCCGCTCTATTTCTAACACCACTATGCGGCTGTTGTCTCATGCTATGGAGGGAGCTGCTAGAGCAGGTGGAGTCGGGCTTGTCATGAGGAGACAGGCCTGGCTCCATCACTGTGACTTCTTGGAACCCTTTAAGGCGTCATTCGCGAATGCCCCTTTTGATGGTTCTGCACTGTTTGGCAAAACCGTTCACAACACTCTTGTCCAGAGCAAGAAAGACAGGAAGACTTTGTCTGCCATTGGAGTCCACTTCTCTGTGCCCCAGAGGTCCTTTTCCAAGAACCAAAAGGGTCAGAAGAAGAAGATGGGGTTCCGAAAATTGCATCAATCCCAGTCTGCTCAGGACAAGTAGTCCTCTCATGGCAGAGGAGGACAGGGAGGATGCCGCCCCAGAGGCAGAGGGGGTCCCAGGAATTTTGGGTCCAGAGAACCATTCTCTGAGAGGCCCACACAGAACCCCTGAGGGGTTACCCGGCTGCTCCACTCTGGAGGCAGTTGGGGGGCATTTTTTTAGGCACCTAGCAATGTGGGAGTCCATAACAACGGATCGCTGGGTTCTTCGTATTATATCCAGAGGTTACCAAATTCCCTTCGTCGTAACCCCTAGAATCAGAGGCCTCCCCAACGTACCACCCAGTCAGAGGGAGGCGGCTGCTGCAGAAATTCAGCAGCTTCTGCAAAAAAGAGCCATCCAGCCCATCCCCCCAGATCAAATCGGATCAGGGTTTTACTCCAGGTTCTTTTTGGTGCCAAAAAAGATGGGGGACTTGAGGTCCATCCTTGACCTCTCTCTCCTAAACCTGGCGGTACCCAAAGAAAAGTTCTGAATGGTCACATTGCAATCCGTCCTCCCCTTATTGCGGGAGGATGACTGGATGTGCTCCATAGACCTCAAGGATGCGTACTATCACATTCTAGTGTCAAGGCGTTCCAGGAGGTTTCTCCGCTTCCGGCTGGGAGCCAGTCACTTTCAATTCAGGGCCCTCCCCTTCAGCCTCACCTTAGCCCCCAGGGTGTTCACCAAAGTCCTGGCGATAATAGCGGCCCACCTGAGACTCCAGGGAATTCAGGTCTTTCCATACCTGGATGACTGGCTCCTTACAGCCCCAACAAGGCATCTACTTTGTTCATGCAGGGATTATTTCCTCAGTCTGGCTCCACTATTAGGATTAACCATCAACATGACCAAATCCTCTCTGATCCCTACACAGGTGTTGGATTTTATAGGGGCGAGACTGGATTCCAGACAGATGCTTGCGTTCTTGACTCCAGATCGGCTTCGGAACCTGATGTTACACGTGCAGGCCATCCTTCAACTGCAAACTCCTTCGGCGGAATTGGTCCTGAGGGCTTTAGGATCTAGGCATCTGCAATCCCTCTGCTGCCATTGGCCCGGTTGAACATGAGGGTCCTGCAGTGGACCCTCCAGGTACAATGGTCCCTGTCTCGCAACCCCCTGTCTCATCCCATTTCCTTAAGCAAGGTTTGCAGAAGGTCGCTCGTGTGGTGGCTCCAGTCCCCCAGTCTCCACATGGGACGTCCCTTCTCACTACCACTGCCAGTCAACACAGTGACCACGGACGCTTCTTGCCTGGGGTGGGGTGGGGGGCATTTTTCAGGCAGGACAGTCCAAGGCACGTGGAACGACGTAGAGACCTCTTTGCATATCAACGTCCTAGAGATGAGGGCGGTGCTTTTGACGTTACAGGCACTACACAGCTCTCTCCCGGTAGGGACGATTGCAGTACAGACAGACAACATGTCAGTTGTCTGGTACATCAACAAACAGGGGGGAACCAGGTCTTACCCCCTTTGCCGCGAGGCCATGAGAGTGTGGGAATGGGCGATTTCCACCAACCGCTTTCTCATAGCAATGCACATTCTGGGATGGTCCAACATTCTAGCGGACAGGCTCAGTCATACTATCCTGACTCCTTACAAATGGTCTCTCAACCCTCGAGTTGCAAAGCAAGTATTTGCCTGATGGGGGTAACCTTGTTGCGATCTTTTTGTCTCTCCTTCAAACACCAAATGCAATGATTACTTCGCTCTGATTCCCCCCTCTGGGGGAGTCCCCGAGAGACTCTCTAGTTCATGCTTGGCCTCCCGGTCTGCTTTAGGCTTACCCTCCTCTTCCCCTGATGTTGAAATTATTGCAGAAAGCCAGGCAGTTGGGGAGCAAGATGATCCTTTTTGCCCCATTCTGGCCTCGTCAGACGTGGTTCCCTTACCTATGGTCTCACCTAGTGTATCCCCCATGGATTCTAGATCCCCTCCCGGATCTCATTTCTCACCCTCTCAATCTTCCGACTCCGAACCTGGTCAACCTCAAGCTGACGGCTTGGTTGCTCCAGTTCCACTCCTCATAAGGACTCCCAGGATCTCATCACCTGTCAAAGCCATTCTTGTAGCAGCTCACAAGCCTTCCACGAGGAGGGTTTATCGGAGCAAGTGGAAACGCTTTTCCATTTGGGCAGAACACAGTTGTTTAGACCCTTTTACAGCCCTGATAGTGTCGGTTCTAGATTTTCTAACCTCTCTCTTTCACCAGGGGGCTAGTTCTTCCACACTCAAGATACAACTTGCAGCAATCTCATACCATCACGCGGGGCAAAAGTCTGGCCCTCTTATCACTTCCAAACTGTGTAAGACATTCCTCAAGGGTACCTTCCTCCTTAGGCCTCCAGTCAAAGAGGTGGTACCTCCATGGGATTTATCCCTAGTCTTACAGGCCTTGACTGGTCCCCCTTTCGAACCGGCGGCCACGGTTGATCTCAAATTTCTCTCTTGGAAGACAGCCTTTTTGGTGGCCATAACTTCAGCCAAAAGAGTATTGGAATTGCAAGCTCTTTGTGTCAAACCACCATATTTGGTCTTTCACCCGGATAGGGTTTACCTCAGGATCAATCCGTCCTTCCTACCTAAGGTATCTTCAGAAGCGAACATTAATCAATCTATCAATCTCCCAGTGTTTTTCCCCAACTTTCAAAACAAAGGAGAGTACAAGCTGCATTCCTTAGACGTACACAGACAACTACGTTTTTATATTCATAGAACTGCTGATCATAGGCAATCCGATCAGTTGTTTATCTCCTTTGCCAAAAGTAATTTCGGGAAGCCAGTTTCTAAAGTTTCTCTCTCTCGATGGATCTCGAGTTGTATTCTCTTAGCATATCAGAGCTCGGGAAGGCCTGCACCTCAAGGAGTCCATGCTCATTCTACTAGGGCTGTTGCCACATTGGCGGCCTTTCAGGCTAGGGTTCCACTGGATGACATTTGTTCTGCAGCCACTTGGGCTTCATCTCACACCTTTATCAGCCACTATAAAATAGATGTTGTCTCCCGAGGTAGAGTGTCCTTTGGCTCTGCGGTGCTCCGGAATATCCTTCCATGAAGGCCACCCAAGATTTAGGTAGCTGGGGACTCTGTCCCAAAGGTTGCTGAAAAATGAAGTCCCTACTTCAGATTAAGAAGTTATGTTCTCATCATAATGTTCCGAGTAGGTATCTTCATTTGTCTGCAACCATCCCCCCCTCCTTCCCCCTGACCAAAATGATTGTTCTTGAGGTTCTTAGCATCTGTTCCCTTTGGGACACTTTTATCAGCTGTGCTATGGGGCAAACTTGATCTGAGGTCAGTCAGGGTAGGCAGGGGATTATGGGTAAGGGGAGGAGCTAGGAGCTCAGATCTATGCTGTGGTAGAAATTGCCGGCTCGGATCCGAGATCGGATCCGTATCCCAAAGGTTGCAGACAAATGAAGATACCTACTCAGATGGAAAGTTATGGTGAGTACATAACTTCTTATTTTTTCTTCATCTATTTCACTTTTCAGGTTATTTCAAACCATGGTAGCTACTCTTTACATATTAAGAAAGCTCTGAAACGTATAGAGTCGAACATATTGCACCATATAAAGTCAGTATTGGTATGCCCCTGTTATCTGTAAGCATATTTTCAATCAGATGCGCCAACTTGTCTCAGCCCTAGTACCTCTGGTAGTGTGGTTATAGTAACCTCTTCTGTATTTACGTACCCCCCCCCCACTAACAATGGACTCCCCATACTTTCCTGATGTTGTTCTACTTGTTGTTTTCTTACTATTCATGAACAATCTAACGTGCTTCACCTCTGATTATACCAGACCTTTTTGATAAAAATTCACTGCTATCATAGCAAATTTATACATTACCCCTAGTGAGAATAACTGGGATCATACCATAGATAATTTGAGGGGACCCATGCATGACATAAAGGATTTAGGAGCTACCTCTGACCATTAGTAGTACAGGGGGCAGTTTTGCAGTAAATTTTATGCTTCCAATCCATAGATCCAAGTTGAGCTTGAATATGGACAGGGATGAACTTTGTTTTATGTGGATGGGGAGTCTGTTCTTCAGCACCTGTATCCTCTGCGAGATATATCTGTCCCTCCAAACTGTTCTGTTGATGTTGCAGAAGAAGTTTAGATCCCTGAACTGTGTATTTCTAATGCCATTTGACTTGCTGATGTACATTAAATCCATCAGTAACGCATCGGAGGATGCCTTCTATGCCAGACACAGGTCACCTGTTAGCAGTGCATAGGATACCAAATGTATTGACAGGGCTCTGATTCAGCCTACATAGGACATATTGTTTAGGGCTTATATCCTTTTTGTAAGGTATCTCTGTGCATCATTTGTTTCATGTGTGAACAGATGCATGCCAAAGGGGGAATTATCATCAAAGATTGACCTAATGAGGGCTGAATAAAGAGGGACAATAACATCCCTAGATCTAGACACAGTCCCTTTGTTTATAAGCTGTGTACTACAGAAGGATTTTCTTATGAAAATGAGCACATGTTGGTTGAAAGTTAGATCACTGTCCACATAATTTCCCAAATCCTGAACAACTGGGTCAACTCTAAAGGCGTACTGTTAATGTTGTAGTTCCTCAGTTAGATAACCTGTCAATGGGTATGATAATGCATTTTTTGCCATTTAATTTCATTATGTAACCTAAGTATGTGAAAACTTATTTTTGTAACCTTCACTGTCTTCTGACCTGTAGTGAGTTTTTCTACCCAGGAATCCACTGAGAATGAAAACATCTTGGCTAGAGCCGCCCCCCCCCCCCAAAAAAAAGTACAATGTAAAAAATAATTGCCATCATCTGGTTTTCTGTAGTCATTAACTTTGTCTTTCATAAAGCAGATATATATCCTAGTTAATGACTTGGGAACAAACTGTATTGAGAGAATGCATGCTTTGCTAAGAATCTCTGCATATATGTTTTGAGCTTCTACTAAAGGGTCTATGTTCGGCTACCGAATTGAAAAAAAAAAGTGATGACCTGTGAAACACCAAAAGATATACAGCGAATGGGACAATCAGCAAACTACAAATTCATGAAAAAAAAACTACATTGAATAGTCATAGTCAGCCAGCATCGCACACACAACCTACCAAGGTGGGGTTTGCACCTCCCACACCCCTCTAACTATATATACCAACTCCAAGAATGCACTACAGTGGGGAAAAGGAAAAATTTAAAAGGTTTCACTTCACTTATTTTACATATCGCTTTACTTCCTGGTTGCTGGCCAACTATGGCCATTCAATGTAGTCTTTTTTGATGCTGCTTTATTTCGGTGATTGTCCTGTTCATTCTTTTCTGTTTGGTGTTTCGTGGTTCACTTTCTTTTTAAATTCAGTAGCTGAACATAGACCCCTATTAAATACATGAGGCTAGGATACCAGTCAACAACTGCAGAAAATAATTAACAGTCCCGATCAGAAATAAAAGACCCATCATTTTAAGTCCAACAACTACAGAAAATAAAGTGTGACTGCACATAAAAACAGTAAATCTTAAAACTCAACATGGTGACATTAAAATCTTTTTACAGAAGCCCTACTGCACCCCCACACCCCTGCTTCTTATATATACCAATACCAAGGTTGCACAATAGTGGAGAAATGACATTTTAACTTCTCTGCTATAACAGTGATTTTTGTTAATATGTTGTGTTTTAGATACATTTTTCTTGAAATTTTGATTGTTGATATAATCATTACATAATTTTCAGTATATATATGGATTTACTTTGAAGGCTCGAAATTTCAGAACATTGAACTGATCATGGCAGAC
Organism: Protopterus annectens; assembly: GCF_019279795.1. NCBI lineage: Eukaryota > Metazoa > Chordata > Ceratodontiformes > Protopteridae > Protopterus > Protopterus annectens. The sequence continues at coordinate 65,912,675 of NC_056741.1, read as the reverse complement.
CAGAGGATCGAAGTACTGAAACATCGAACCTATGAAAAAAACCCTAAAATATGAAAACTTTTTATTTCACATTTTTGAAGGGGGTCAAGCCCTACTGTACCTCACACCACCTGCTACTTAAATATACCAACTCCGAGATTGCATTACAGTGAACAAAACGGTAAAGTTCCTGTTCTGCACTGTATGATGATCTCCATTCACAAAGTTCAATATTTCAGCACTTCGATCCGCTGGTATTCCACGATCAGAGGTTTTATGTTCTAAAATTTCGAGCCTTCATAGTGAAACCATCTATATTTATCTATCTGTAACTATATATATATATATATATATATATATATATATATATATATATAGTTCCCCTTCAGAAGGTTGAATGGCTGAAATCTCGAAATTCATATGGCCGAAGCCATATGCTCGAATTTCAGAAGCTCAACCTTCTGAAAGAAAAAAAAAAAACAATGAAACACAAAATAATGTTTTTACAGGGGGGCAAGCCCCCCTGCACCCCCCACTTATTTATATCAACTCCGAGATTGCACTACAGCGAAGAAAGGGAAATTTCCCATTCTGTGCTGTATACCGATCCCCATTCAGAAGGTCGAGCATCTGCAATTTTGCGCATATGGTCTCGACCATATGCATTTCGAGATTTCAGCCGTTCGACCTTCTGAAGGGGAACCATATATGCACATACGTATATAGATGTAAACCATATTCTTTCAACCAAAATACAGGTTTATGATTTTACATAACCAGTACCTTTAGTCTAGTTTTATATTGCTGTGATACAGTTTGTGCCAGTACACATAAACAGAAGCTACATTTAAAGAAAACAGCACTGTTTTTACACATTTTGGATAAAAAAACATATTTACATAGCAAGCAAACAGTACTCCATGTACTGGAGCTTATTAGCATTTGCTAGAAAAGAAATTAGGAAAAAGAGATCTAATTCTATGCATTTGTCTAAAGTGTTTATTGAACTAGTCACTATTTTATGTGAAACACAAAAAAGCAACAATGTTATTAAGATCTGAAATAAACTGTAAACTATGGCTGTTGCAATAATTTGTTGAAACATAACTCTCATTTATATGCAAATATTATTGTGAATAATCTAACATTTGCTGAAATGATATTGTAACCTGTGAATATGTTTTATTTCACATTTAATACGTGGACCCAAAAAACAAAAACATTATTTACACTGCTAGTACTGATTATCAGTACCAAATATGTCCCACTTGAACCCCTACTTAACCTCTTAAATCTAAGCTTTTCCACTGGTTATTCTCCTGAAGACTGGAAAACAGCTAGGGTAAACCATTATGCAAGTGTGGCCCAAACAAGAATCCAGGTAATCATAGACCCACTAGTCTTAATGGTCTCACATATAACACTATAGAATGTACCTCATTAAACTAGAAATCGAAAACCATGGATTAGCATCAATTTGGCCTTGTCAAAAGAAGGCCCAGCCTCTTTAACATTATTAATTTCTTTTAAAAAATTCACTAAAGCAGGGAATAGCAATTATACAATACATACAGCATATATGGACTTGGCCAAAGGCTTTGACACTATTCACTTTGCAGACATTATTGGCAGACTTCAAAATCTAAATACAAATCCTTACTTTGGTAGATACTTAAATAGTTTTCTTGACAGAACTCATGATGCTAGAGTAGGAAGTGTCACATTTGAAAGAAAAGAAAGTTACCAGTGGTGTACAACCAGGCTCAAAGTCAGACCATTTCCTATTTAGCATCTATTTTTCAGACCTTCAGGCCAATACCCCTTGTGACATCCACATGCTGGGCCAGTAATCAAGGAGCCTGAATCTTCACCACTGACACTGGAGAGAGACATGCACCTGGAATACAAATGGATACACTCAGTATTTCCAGATGCAGACCTCCCTGCATCAAGCATGATTTTTCATTAAGAACACACAAGGAACACACTCAGCCCAGGGTCTGGATCTCTCTGTCTCCCCCCAGGTCCCCAATAAGACTCCCCACTGTTACAGCTGTAGGGTTAGGTCCTCAGCTGAGTGTCCAAGCCAAGATCTCCAGCACCCTCTTTGTAAGCCTTTCTACAAGGGCCAGCCACAATAAAATGTTTAAATATATTTAATAATAAATAATAGAAGAGTATGAAAATACGGAATATATATTTACAGTAAACCACAAAGTTCAGATCACAGGAAATATTGAAAATAACATTGATGGAAATACTCATACAAATAAAGAAAAACAATCTCTAAACTAAGCTTTACTATATTCCTGACCAAATCAAGGAGAATTACTGTTCCCTAACAACTTACTTGATAGAGCAAGGCACAATGAAATATGTGAGCGGCATTTCTAGTCAGGTTCCCCAAAACAGAATACTCATCATCTCTAGTCCTGTTCAGCACTGTGGGGTGACGTTTTAATGGTTTAACAGCTCATTTACATTTTACTTATTTTTCTTAAAGTAAGCTAGCTGGTTAACCTCTGCTGTCCCAGTATCCTCTATTAAAACATATGCATTTAATTCAGTTACAATAATACATGTACATTTCTTTTCATTCCAGCAAGGTCACTGTTGATACATTTTAACACAAGCAAACCTCACAAATACATTTTCAGTGCAAGCATCTGTACAAATCAGTTTGATATACAAATGACATATAATTATTTACAAAATTCAAGCTGTGCTGGCATATGTTACACATCCACTGCTCTACTTCTCCAGGCATGGCTGGCAGTACCTCCTATCACCACACTGCTGGCTTAGAGTTATCTACACTGGCAGACAACTGTAAATTGGGATGTTGTATCTTTCGGCTTTTCCCGGTTAGGGGTCACCACAGTGGAACTCCGGTCCGCTAATGATTGGCAGTAGATTTTTATGTACTGAGTTGCCAGCCCTGACGTACAACCTTCAACTAAGGTACGCCCTTTTACGCATGTCTCCACACAGAAGACACTTTAGCTGAGAATCGAACAGGACATGTTGTTATTTAATCTTCCACTGACAAAAAAACTGCTCCAACAAGGGTTAGACCATGTTAACAACTGGTACAAGGACAATTGTCTCAAATTAAACACAATGTACAGTTCAGTTTGTTAAACAAAACATTTTCACTTATCATATAGGTGACAGACTTCTCCCAGCAGATACTGTCATAAGGGATTCGGGAAAGCTTGTTGAAAATTCCTTATCTTTTGACCAACATGTCTGTACAAAAGTTTGGAAAACCTTCTCTATAGCTCATTTCCTTTCCAGAGGCATCATTATATCCAAAGAAGTTGCAATTTCCTTTTAATCATATCTCATCAGACCCATTATTTAATATAACGCACCTTTTGGCATGCATTTGTATAAACATGCCACTCAACATGAGGAACCTTAGAGATTCATAACTAAAAAGATCAGTGGTCTTAAAAATCTTAGTTATTAGGACAGGCTGGAAGTTGAGTCTCTCTATTTAGCCGCTTACAAATTCCTCTGTAGGGATCTGTGTCTAAGCTTTTGAACCATGACAAATCTGACCCTCTTTGATTTCCTTTGTATTCCTTTGCAGTGCAAATGATACTTCAAATACCCAGTTAAATATATTAACCTGCATCAAAAGATAAACAATAAAACTAACATAATAGATTAATATCACACTGTATTCCTCTCCTCTGGAACAAACTTCCACTATGTCATGCACAGTAGCACCCTTGCCACCTTCACTCTCAATTTTCCCCATTGGTCTCTTGTCTTGCCTTCCTTGAGGCTGGATGGAATATTTGGATACAAGTTATTACCTAGGTTTGACCAATTGCCTAGTACTTACCTTACCTATGAACCTATCTTTGGGTCATATACATTGTTTATACCACTTTTAATCTTATTTTTACATAATTTTTATTTTTGGTCACTTGTACTCTTCTTCATAGATTCATAGGTTAATAGTTTAGTACTAAAGTAACTGCTCTTGTGAGCCATTTTAAGCCTAGCCAATTATCCCTTGTGAGACTCAAACCCTGCACCTTGTGTTTGTAAGGCAAACAACTTAGTCATTAAGCCACCCTCCCAACCCCAAATCTTTTAACAGATATTTACCTGCTACAACACCCAAACACACACATTCACACACACACACACACACACACACACACACACACACACACACACACACACACACATATACATATATATATATATATATATAGAGAGAGAGAGAGAGAGTGAGCTTCCCTTCAATTTGTCATATATCTGAATTGTTAAAACAGGAATCGCTGACTCTGTTGATCAATTCTGATTTCACCAATCACCACTGTCATTGCAGTCATGGAGTTTTATTTATATATATATATATATATATATATATATATATATATATATCTGTGTGTGTGTGTGTGTGTGTGTGTGTGTATGTATATATATATATATATATATATATATATTTTTTTTTTTATACCCTATTTAGCTCAAACTAGCCAATAAGAATGCTCTTTCTGAGCTCTACTCCAATCACCCTCGATTAGATGGGACCCACACAGCACTCTGCTATGTCTAGGACATTTCCTCACAGTAATAGCATAGCCCATCATTAGAGTTATGACTGACTGTTAGCCAGATCAGAATGACAGCTCCTTCTTAATTCACTAAGATGGGTTCAGTTATTTATCAGGTCACATTATTTGACATGCAGCTAATCTTTCACTTAGCAGCAACCAGTCTCTCAAAAAAGCTTCACTGTATGAATAAGTTGATTCCTACACTAATTGGACATTGACCAATATGTCTGGTGTATGCCTTTTCCTTCCTAAGGGTAGAGATCCTCTGTGTTTAGGATAATGCATTGTTAATGACCCTTTTACTTCTCTTTGCCTTCTTATTCCTAACAGTGATTTCCCCAGTATTTAGACTGATGTATCTGTGTCAGTCTTTTTTCGTGGCCTGTGGCTCCTTTCCCGTGATATTGGTAGCATTCCATTGTACTTAGGCTAATGTAACTGGGGTGACTCTTTTTAGTGGTTCCTCCCTTCTCATTCCTAGTGGCAGTGCTCCCCTATGTCTAGGCTAATACTTCTCTTGTCTCTTTTTTAGTGGTCTCTGCCTTATTCCTACCCACAATATTTCCCTGTGCTTAGACTGATATATCTCAGGTGGCATTTATTAGTAGTCTCTGCCGTCGCTTTTCTAGTGGTAGTGTACCACTATGCTTTCGATGATGTATCACTGCTGACCTTTTTAGTAGCCTCTGTTCTCTCATTCCTAGTGGTTGTGTCCCTGGACTTAGGGTGATGTATCTCTGGTAGCCTTTATTACTGGCCTCTGTCTTCTTATTCCTAACAGTAGTGCTCTCCTGTGCTTAGTCTGCTGCATCACTGGTGGTCTGGTTTTAGTGGTCTTTTTCATTCCTTGTGCTAACATTCTCCTCTGCTTAGTCAGTTCACTTTTAAGGTCATGTACTGAAAACCCTGTAGCATACTAGACATAAGTTATTTTGACCTCTTCATAATTTATGTGAAGTTTAGGTTGTGATGTGTTCCACTGTGAGGAAGAGACAGAGTGATGTGGCTGCTCCCTTGCTTCCCATCTCTGTGGCAGGAGAGGACAATATACTGAGATACTATCTTCTCCTAGGCTGGCAATGAGACTGAATGTTAAGTGAATATGGCTTCATAGATGGTGTAAGTTAAGAGGCACGTACTGTGATGGGAGATGAGTAATGCTCCAGCTTGATTTGTGGGTGGTGATCCTCCATCCCTCCATCCAATGGGTATGCATTCTGAATATGACATCACCCACCCCTAGTCCTGTTTGTAGCAAAATCAAACTTATGGGCTGGATTGCCATCTGATTCACAGATAGGACACAGAAGATCACACTAGGATAAGCTTCCTCAACAAAGAGACCAATCGCCAGGGAGAAACTTTAGCTTCAGTGCTGGGACCTCTCCTGTTTGGCATCAAGGTTTCTGAAGTAAAATTCAACACCAAAGGGCCCTGGCTGTCTAAATTTGAAGATGACTGCAAGCTAGGAGCAGATATTCAATCCCCAAATGACTTAGCCATCCTGCAGGAAGATGTGTCCCAAATAAATAAGTGGTGCCAATATCATAGACTGAAACTAAATGCAAAACAATTCATTATTATATCCATTAGCAAGTCATCAACCACAGGGAATTACCACACTGACAATGCACCCCTAAGAAATGACCTATCCATTCATTTAGGATTTGGGAACTTATGTTAACAGTGACCTAACATTCAACCACCATGTGTCCACTGTTATAAGGAAGTCTGTCTATATTGTGCAGCTTATAAACAAAGGGATTGTGTCTACATCTAGGGATGTCATTGCCCCCCTTTACTCAGCTCTCATTAGGCCAATCCTTGAGTATAATGCCCCCCCCCTTTGGCATGTATCTGTCCAGACATGTGTAACAACTGGAACACCCACAGAAATACCTTACTAAAAGTATACAAGACCTAAACAATACATCCTACTTTCTCCCAACTGTCACTATACTTGGTGTCCAAGAAACTACTAACAAGTGACCGGCATCCTCCAACACAATACGAATGGACCCTTCTCACATCAGCAAGTCAAACAGCACCAGAAATAGTCGGGCTAGGGGATCTAAACCTCTTCTGGAACATTGACAGAATGCTTTTGAGGGACGTGTATATCTTGCATAGGATTCTGCTGCACTGGAACAGACTCCCCATCCACATTAAACCAAATCCATCATTGACCATATTCAAGCATAACTTGAATTATGGACAGGTAATAGAAAATGTACCCCAGAACTGTCCCTTGTACTACTAATGGGCAGAGGCAGTTCGTAAATATTTTATCCCATGCATGGGTATCTGCAAATTATCTGTGCTATGAGCCTAATTATTCTCACTAGGAGTAATATATAATTATTGACCATGGGATGGCTAAGGTTAATCTAACTGAAAAAATGCCAGCACAGAACTCGGTATATATCAGCAACAAAACTAGAGCAACATTAAGGTAAAACTTAAGTGTTTTAATACATATCGAACAATTCAATAATCCAGACCGGTTTCAGCCTAACATGGCTTTCCTCAGTGGAACAAGAAAAGTATAAACAGGAAATGATGCACAAATGCAGGTTTAAATAAGGTTCATAGACCAATGAGGTGCTTCCAAAGGATTTTAGGCATGCCCATAACACTGCCTGAAAGAAAAACTGGAAGGAAAAATACAAACTAGAAAATAAAAAATAACAAGTAGAAAATAGATGATCCAAATAGCAAATATGGTAATAAAACATAAGTATGATAATACATTCAATATTGGATATATTAATTGGTTATAAATGATCATTTAAACAAGGAGAAAATAGTGCCCCTAGCTTGATAATCCAGTATTTCTCTTTTTGGTTGAGAATGGAATGCCATCCCTGTTTGTTGGATCTGTCACCCAAAATTCTATCTACAATACAAAATTGAAATCTAGCAGTGTGATGTTGTGTGTAGTGCCTGAACAGAGCATTGGTTTCTCTTTGACTAATCTCAATGCCCGTGATGTCTGACCCACATAAAATGAATCACATGTGCAAGTCGCAAGATATACCACCCAATCACTATTACAGTTGCCAAAAAATTTCATGTTAAAAATCCTGTCAGTGTTTTTACTAGAAAATTGTTTAGATGTGAATATAAATGGACATGATGAACAATGGCCGCATTGATAAGTGCCCCAAAGTTTGTCACCAGTCATCGTACGTTGTTGATGTATAATGCCACCTGAATCCATAATGTGAAAAAAATAAACTTAGTGTTCTCCCTCTACGGTAACCATATTGACAAATGTTACCGACTAAGGAGGCAATATCCTCATTGGCAGTGAGGATGTTCCAATGTTTCATCATGGTATTTCTAATCAAATTGATGTTATGCCCATAGGTAGTAATAAACCATAATCCTCCATCCTGTGCATCCCCATTTCTGTCACAATATTTGAGAATGGAAGTTCTGGTGGAATTGGTTGCAAAGTGACGTGCCAACTGAATGTCAGGCTCCTTGTATCCCCTGGTTCTGAATCTATTGGTTAGATCTTGTTGTGATTCTTCAAAGTCATTTTCTGCTGAACAAATCCTGTGTATCCTGACGAACTGGGATTTGGGTATATTCTGAATGATGTGGCTAGGGTGCATACTAGTTGCATGTAATAAAGTATTGTATTGCGGGTATTTATGAAATGTTTTGCTTCGTAAAGTACCATCTGGGTTCCTGATGACTGTCACATCCAAAAAGTTGATTTGATTTTGGTGATAAGTTGAAGTAAATTCAATACCCCATTTGTTATGGTTGAGGTATGACACAAATTTAGCCAAATATTCTTCATCGGAATGCCAAACTAACCAACAATCATCAAGATAACGTCGCCAAATATCCAGCTCCTCAAGATAGATGTTATGTGTTTGATCATAAATGAGTTGCTCCTCAATGTAGCCCATGAATAAGTCCGCATATATAGGAGCAAAAGAGGCTCCCATAGTGGTACCCTTCAACTGCCAATAGCATTCACCTTGAAAATAGAAAACATTTTTATTCAAAACATGTTCCGCCATACAAATCAAAAGCGTATTGAAACCAACTGGATATAATTTGGCTCTATCTAAAAAAAACTTGAGGGCCTCAAGTCCAGCCCAATGTGGTATATTGGTGTATAAAGCCTTGACATCTAATGTACAAAGTAACGACTCAGGTTCTAATTGGTTATCATCTATAATGGATAAGAATTGGGTGGTGTCTTGTATCCTTGCTCGAATCAAATTTAGTAGTGGTTTCAAATATGAAGTCAAAAACTCAGACAGTGGTTCCGTCAATGACCCCATACCAGACACAATGGGTCTACCAGGTGGTTTGTTCAGGCACTTGTGTATCTTAGGTAGTAAATAAAGAATCTGTTGTTTTGGGTCCCGTACCATTAATTGTGATTTAACTGTGTCTGATATAATGCCCTCCAAAACTGCTAACTCAAGAAAATTGTCAATTTCTCTTTTAAAGTTTGGGGTGGGGTCAATAGGCATTTTCATGTAGTGGGATGGATTGGCTAATTGTCCATTTCCCTCCCCCAGATAATAATCTGTATCCATGATTACTATTGTCCCACCCTTGTCAGCCTGAATAATAACAATGTTTTTGTTGTCCCTGAGCTGTTGTAAAGCCTGTAGTTCAGGGGTAGAGAGATTATGTTTCAGAGGTGAAAAGTGATCTAGTTGAAAATGTATGTCCTTGAGTACAGCTTGCTGAAAGATAGCCACATTCCGATTCATAGGTGGAACAAAATTGGATTTATGGAATTTGAATTCTGTGGATCTTTGAGAATCAGACCTGGGTCCAAAAAACAATTTGAGGTTGATTCTGCGACAAAAATCGTTAACATCTTTGACAATATGAAATTCATCCACAAAAAACCCTGGATCAAAGTTTAAACCTTTATTTAACACTTTCCTTTGATCTTCTCCCAAGACAGTTTTGGAAATATTCAAAATATTGTCATCTATCGTTTCATGAATGTTTGGATAAGTGCTTCAATAGTATCTATCTTGGTGTTTCCTTTGCTTTCTCCCACCCCTCCTCCTAGTGAGTTTAAAGAATGTGTTTGGCTTTTAGTCTTTTTGGGAGTCAGAGACTCACCAGTATAAATACCCTCCGTATCAGTTGTCGAAGAATCATCTCCTGAGATGCTACTATATGTGTGAGACCCCTTGAGTATGGATCTAGGTCTTTTTTGGGGGTTGGTATATCTGCCAGACCTCTGGCCAGTTTCCATGAACCTAACATTTTTGGTGGCCTCAAAGGGTCGGCCCCTCTGATAGTCAGTAATATCTCTGTTGAATTTTTTAATCTTTTTTTCTTTAGTCTGTTTTTCAAACAAAAGCAATTCCTTTGACAGTTTATTAAGGCATATAGAAAATTGTGGGTGACCATCATATGTTTTAGCTTGTCCATACAGATCACCAACTTCTTTTTTTTTATTAATTTCAATAGTCCGTTCATAATACAAACTTAAAATCTGAACAAAATTCATAGATGCCTGTTGTTGAGCCAGATGCCATTCTTTGCTAAGGATGTCATCTATCTTGCTTACCAAAGGCTGAACTTTGACTCTTAAGCCCCTAGGCATAATTTGTTTGTTCATATAGGCTTTAAAAAGCCTCAAATGCCAAATGTTAGATCTCAAATTCTTCATGCCTTTGCTGAGTTTATAAAAAGCATCATTACAGCCGTCGACTGGATCCATGGGTTGAGGAAGACCGTCTCCTTCGGGTATACCAAAAACCCTGATATCATTTTTGTCGGCACAAAGGCCCTGAAGCATTTGTTCAAGATCCATGACAATAAGCTGATTTATATGAAATCTATTCAGACCTCCAGATAGAATAAAAGCTGATATACAATAATATGCCAATAAACTGTCAAATGGTAGTAAGCCTAAAGTTAAGCAAAAATGTGTAACCAAAATTATTCCAATTATCAGGGGGGAAATCCTAGTGCCACCAAAAAATTATAGGTGAAATGATGTACATGTACCTATACACTTGTTAAGTTACTGATAGTTTGTTTTGCCTTGCACTTGGATCCTACTTGCAGGGCTTTTCTCTTTTTCCAGTAAGGTTAATCTAACACCAAACAGGATAGGTTAATTTAAGCACCAAAAGTGAAACTGGCTAGGTGTACAATGACCACAAGGGCAGATAGCCTAGTATTTACCTTTGAACCCATGAACCTATTACTAAGGGGATTTGTATGCTTGGAAGTCATAGTTACTTAGTTGAGATGAATGCTATTTCTTTTTTAGGGGTCTCATATCACATCTTGAGAAATTATCTCTACTTTATATGCTGTGCTATGATGGGTATCCCCCTATTCAACACTGTGTGTCTAGAATGAACAAAACAAGGGTGAATATGTGTGCAACTAGAAATAATGCCAGACTTTATATTAACAACAGTAGCAAACACAAACTGTTTATCAGCCGTCTCCCTTGCCTTTGGAATAGACTACTTCTACTTCCCTTAAAACAGTATCAGTCCCACTCCTTTTTTTTAAAAAAAAAAGAACTAAATGATTGCATTGCTTATGCAAATTTCAAAATGACAAAGGCTGTAGACTATAAATGTGATACTAATCTCTGAGCCAGGTATGCTTATACCTACCATAAATTTCTTGCATTTACTACCAGTTCTGTGAAAAATGCTTCTTTATGCTTTTCCCTATTCCCTATTAGGCCACATATCATAATCCATCATCACCAAGTACCTATTTGAAAACCACACAGTTATGTGCATGCAAAAGGACTGCCATTACATATTTTTTCTTTCCTACCAACTATGGGAAATATGACCAAAATAAGCCTCACCAAAAATACTACTAAACTGGTCACAACGGTAGCTTTCTACTGCTGCTTGTAACTTACTGACTCATTTCTCCAAGCCATGTTCGAGTATCCATGTTATTTATTTATTTATTTATTTATTTATTTATTTATTTACCCCTTGTTGACCACGTTAGTGCCACTAAGCCAGTGACTTATTTTCAGGAGTGATCCTAGATAGTATTCATACTCACTAGGGGGAAATTTGGCAAGGACATTATGGAATTTCCACTAAAGTGCCAATTTTTTTTTTTTTTTTTACATACACCTTCCTCCCATCTTTCAAAACCATTTTAAAAGACTTCCTAGCAAAATTTTGGGTCTGTTCTTGCTCAAAACCAGGATAAACTATATTCCTAAATGTGAATAAGTACCTTTTTATTCCTTACACCTCCTTACACTCCCTTCTTCACTTACTCCCTTACTTCTATCAAATTCTCTTCCCTGCTTTTTATCTAATATACAATAAGCCTGTTTTTCCCTCACTTCATATTGCAATTCCTGTCTGTAGTAGGCTAACTTACCTTTAATTTCTCTGCAAACTGTCTAACATTTCTCTAAATTTCAAACGGTTGTCATTTAACTTATATTGATTCTTTTTATATTATGTCTAATTTGTTATAATTATTTAAACTGCAGATATTTTTGTTTAATTTTTGAAGATTGTAAAATTATTGTTCTTAAAATGTTTTGTAATAATTTGGAGCTTTTCTCCCTGGGCCTCCGCTGAAAATGAGCTCCTACCCAGTTGAACTTTCCCTGTAACCAAATGTCAGTAAAAAAATAAATAAATACACCTGCGCTACAGCCAACTCGGGCAGATGGGACCTTGGTTTAATGTCTCATCCAATGTATGTATCTTTGCTGGTCTTTGTGGGTTTTTGCTACTGTAAGAAGGAATGTGTGATTCCAGAAATGTTAAGAATGACAATGTTACCCCTTTAGGTACAGGTAATTCATGCATTACAGAAAGTCCTTTTCCAGACATCATTGTAAAATGCACTATGACCCTGATCTGGTGGGAGAACTCACTTCAGGAGCACAAGGTGTACGAACTGTATAAAGTTGTTTGGTTTGACTTATCTGTACATAAAACAATCTAATTAAATCAGAAGCAGAAACATAAACATTCACCTAGATCCTAGAAAGGATCCTTATAAATTAACGACAGACTACACAGACAACTGTGAAAGCTATACTCAAATTGTTTAAAGTTTAAAGTGGACAAAAAACTGAGCTATTTAATATACCACCAACAAAAATTACACTCAAAACATGCTTGCACTCTCAGACTGTATCAACCCATCTTTTGAAATGCCTAAGTGTTCCATTTGTTCTTCATTTTAGCTTTTGTAATGTTTAAAGTAAGATGACCTCCAACTTACTTTACTTCTGAAATGGTTAATTTACCATATCCATGTGACAGTGTAAAATGTCAGACAAGAAAGTAGCCACCTCAGGTTGAAAGCAACCTGTATAAATGCACAAAATAATCTGCAGTGTTTAAATGAGCTTGTTTGATAAAATGTTCCCAGTACTGAATGGGTTAAGGACTTTCTATATGTCAACAGAGTTACGTGACAAGGGAAGGACCCCGCAGAGCAAAGAAATGGCCCACGGTAAAACTTGTGAAAGCCACACATCAACATTTAGAATGAGCCTCTGACTTTTATCACAGTAATTTTGTGTAACTGCAATTAGACAGTCTTCAAATTTCAACACAGCCTTGGGGATGGAAAAGAACTTGTGCAGGGTAAAACAGATACCAGTCACACCTGTTACAACTATACAAATAATATTTCCTAGCATTATATCATTGCAACAAAAGAGTTAAAAGTGTTTGAAGAAGTTGGTTTGGCCTCAGGGATAGTAAAAGGCTCTCAAAAAGTAAAATATCTTAGTTGAATATATTTGTGCCTCCCTTCCCTGAACTGATCATTAACCTTGCAACAGAACATTTTTACATAGGTGATGGTACCTTGATGATTCTGGGTCCTCACTTCTGGACATTACTTCCTTACAGCATTCAGTCTTCAAAACATTTACACATGTTCTTCTAAACATCAAAATCCTTTGTTAGTAATAAAAAATTGAATACATTTGTACACTCATCCTCTTCAACCTTCAAATCAGGGGAATTTTTCGGTAATTGTATGAGCTCTTGTTCTCAGAATCAGAATCACATTTATTGGCCAAGTATGCACGCATATAAGGAATTTGACTCCAGTTTCACTGACTCTCCAAGTATGAATTACATAAATGACATACAACTATTAAGAACAAGATAAACAACATAATTTTGCAACTATTATGAACAAGACAAAAAAGTAAATATACATATACATACAAGGTGCAAAGTGCAACTCGGTGCAAGGAATACTGAAATAAACTCTGAAAGAAACAAGTATGAACAATATGTAAACAATACTGCAGAACCCTTGGAGATTTGGGAAAAAGAATACCCCAACCTAAGTTAACTGTTTATGAAATTGATGGCCTGTGGGAAAAAACTGTTCTCATATCTGCTTGTTTTGGTGCGTATTAATCTATAATGCCTGGTTGATGGTAATACTTCCAAAAGATGGTGGCCTGGATGTGAAGGGTCGTTGATGATCTTCCCTGCCCTTTTCATCTTCCTGGAATAGTACAGGTCCTGTAAGGAAGACAAACTAGCACCAATAATATTTTCGGTTGACCTGACTATTTGATGTAACCTATTTTTGTCATGATTAGACAGAGATCCAAACCACACCGTTATGGATGAACTGATAACAGACTCAATGACTGCTGTATAGAACTGAATTAACACTTCCTGTGGGAGGTTGAACTTCCTCAGTTGTCACAGAAAGTACGTTCACTGTTGTGCCTTTTTTATGATGGACCCTACATTGGTCTCCCATTTCAAGTACCGGGAGATTATAGATCCCAAAAACTTGAAGGATTCCACAACTGACACAGCAGTATTAAATATAAAGAGGGGGGGGGTAATATTGTAGTACCACTCCTAAAGTCCACTGTCATCTCCACAGTTTTAACCTTCTTCAGTTCCAGATTATTCTGACTACACCAAAGGGCCAGCTGCTCATCCTCCTGTCTGTATGCAGACTCATCACCATTCCTGATGAACCCGATGATAGTTATATCGTCTGCATATTTAATAAGTTTGACAGAGGTGTACTCATTAGTGTAGACTGAGAATGGCAGTGGGGAGAGCACACATCCCTGTCAGGCACCTGTATTGATCGTGTGATAGCTAGATGTGAATTTCCCCAGTTTTACCTGCTGTTGTTGGTGATCCATTGACAGGTGGAAGCAGTGGCGGAAAGTTGGGAGAGTTTCAAGTGAAGAAGTTCTGGAATTATTGTATTAAATGCAGAGCTGAAGTCCACGAGCAGAATCCTTGCATATGTCCCTGGGTTTTCAAGATGTTACAAGATATAGTGCAGGCCCATATTAACTTCTTCATCCACTGACCGGTTCTCTCGATATGCAAACTGAAGTAGGTCCAAAGCCTCTTCACTTTATTCAGCATTGCTGATCATAGTAGTATGTATTACTCTATGTGCTATATCTAATTTTATTTATTTAACATTTTTTTACTGGGAATGTCCTACTTGGAACAAAGCCAATTTTCAACAGAGACACAGGGAGAAACGTTCCAGATGCGTGTCTTTGTTTGTTGATTAAATGTTGCAGTTGTAAATCAGTTAACCTTCCCCAGGTGCTAAAACAATAGGTAATAAACAAGTAAATAAATAAGTAGTGTTTCATGACATCAGGACAGTGATCATATATCTTAGAAGCTTGTGGATTCTCCTGGGATTTGATCCTGTGGCTCCTTCTGGTTATGGGGGTGAGGAAGACTTATCATGCTTCGCCTGTCTGTCGAGGATGCAATGAGAGTAGAGGCTGCATGATGCAGCAGTAGTGATGTCTGGAAATGGGAATTTCCCTTCAGTATAACTTATCTTTCTCCATAGCAGGACTGTAATGATGTCACTGGTCATGTGGTGCATGACAACACTCATGACGTGCTGAATCCTTGTTCCACTGTTTCATAAAGCATCTAGCGTCCCCTACGTCTACTGAACTATGTTCATAGGTTCATAGGTGTGTACTAGGCTAATGGGCCTGGAGCCTTTACAAGCCTAGCCCATAGGATTATCCTGTCATTGTGCCACCCAACCTTAGTTCCTAGTGCCTCTGTCAAGTAGAGCCACTGGAGTGATCCCTGCAGGTGAATTTTCTATTTCCCATCCACTCACCAAGATTTCTCTTGAAGAGGTCCAGTGAGGTACTCTACTTGACATGTATGGGAAGTCTATTCCAATACCATGGACAGTCTCTGGGTTATGAACCTGTCCCTCCAGCACGTTCTGTTGATTGTGGTAATGAGGTTGAGGTCTCTGGAGTGTGTGGTGCGGAGGGATTGGGATTTCTTTAGATGTAGCATTTCTAACAGAGCTGGGTCAGACATGGCTTTGTAAGTCAAGCAGAGATCGCCTCTAAGTAGGCGATATGAGACAGGGAATAGTTGGAGTTTTTTTAGTCTGTCCATATAGGACATGCGTTTAAGGCCTAGGATCCTCTTTGTGAGGTACTTTTGCGGCCTCTCCAGTTGTTGCAGGTGTCTAGTGAGGTACATGCCAAATGGGGCATTGTACCCGATGATTGGCCTAATGAGGAAAGAGTAGAGGGAGACAATGACCTCTTTCTTCCTGGATACAAAATGCTTAGTAATGAGATGCGCCACATAGAAGGACTTTCTGACCACAGTGGCAATGTGGTGGTCAGAAGAGAGGTTGCTGTCAACCTGTGTTCCCAGATCTCTTATAACGCCTGTCTGTGTTTAGTGGACTACCATCAATGTGGTAATTCAAGGGAACCGGGTTTTTCCCAAAGGGGGTGAAGACACATTTTTTGGCATTGAGCTTAAGGCCGTGGTTCTGACACCAGTTGTTGGTCTCATTGAGGCCTTTCTGTAGGATTTCAACATCACTTGGGGAGTTAATAATCGCTCCCAACTTGCAATCATCTGCGAACTTTGTCAGCCAGAGTCCCTTCATATTGGAATGGACTTCAGAGAAGTAGATACCGAACAGGAGAGGACCCAGGACCAAACCCTGTGGGACTCCATTCGTGACTGGTTGGCAGTCTGACTTGGAGTCAGCTACTTTCACACTGTGGGTTCTATTGTGAGCCAGTTTGCAACCCACCTAGTGATATAGGGATTGATGCCTAGCTTAGTACGTTTTTCTATGATTCCTGAGTGGGGATATGGTATCAAAGCCCTTGGCCAGATCAAGGTAGGCTGTATGAACCACCTTGCCTTCATCCACAGCTCTGGTGACTGACTCAAGTTGAGCAGGCATGATCTACCCTTCACAAAACCAAACTGTGTAAGATCCAAAGTTTGAAGATTCCCTATATCTTGTTTATTAGGTCCAGGATGTGTTACTTCTTCTCTGGAAAAGCACTGATATCTTTGTAATATTGTTGGGCCGTTCCCTATTATCTTTCTATGACTATAGTCCTAGTCTGAGTCACAGGTCTAGGACACCAAATGGATTTCAGCAGATCTATACAAACATCAAATATTGAAACAGTCATTGATCAAATCTGTTAAAGCTATATACTCTGTGTTTTACATGATAATGACTATATACGCTAGGATACTACCCCATCAGAATAATGGGTATTCTATTCTGAGAACTGAAAGGGTTTCCATAGATTGATAAAGCTGTCCTATGCCCTAACAGAAGTTCAGGGCTCTTGAGTGTGAATCATAAATCTACAAAAGCGTAAGTGTGATTTAGGAAAAGTAAAATGAACTGCAAAAGTCTCAATTACAAAATCGCCCCCTAATGTGGGGGGACTACTACAGCTGTAAACCCTTGTTAATTACATATACTAACTCTGAGACAGTTGTACATCAGAGAAACTGGAACTCTTAAAAGATACAGCACTTGTGAACTTTATGTTTCCTGTAATCACACTTACATTTTCACAGTTTTTAGGAACATACTTTGTGTCCTCGAACTTACAACTAGAACCCACCCCCAAGGACCTACTAAAGAAAAAAATGATGTGTAGTAACAGCTTGTCTAACAATAAATACACACACAGACTGGTTCCCCCTTAGATGTGTTAATAATCTCTTAGAGATTAACTCTCCTACATGAAGCAAGACAGAGAGCTCTGTTAAATCTAGATTTATTGGTTTACAGAAAGATTTCTTGACAATGTAGCAAATTATTAAAGTCTTTGCCTGAACAATGCACTGCCTAAAAAAACCTCCAAAATGGATCACACATTTAACTGTTGAAAATGCAGAGTTTAAACTGGAGGTAAGATAATAAAGCAGCTCAGTCGTGAAAGAGTTAACATGTCCCCACATGTCAGAGCCTTACAGACAGGAAAATATGCCCTCAGGTTAAGGCAGAGCTTGCCGAGACCTGTCAAGTCTTCACTGCTGAAGATTAATGTGGTGGTGAGTGAATCTCCAAAGGCAATGCAGGGAAGGAGGTAACAAGCCTTTGCATACTGGCATGACTTCAGGGATAGGGGAAGAAATCCCACAGGGCAAGGCAGTGCCGTAAGGAAACTTGTTTATCCAACATCACTGTCACCAAGCTTGCTGCTCAGCACTGAAAGGGTTAAGCATGCCTTTGTCAGTGCGAGAGAAAAGGACTCCCACAGGGCAAAGCAACACATTTCAGGAGGCCATGCAGTAATGATTAAAATATGGAGATTTTAATATTATACTAATGGTCAAAACAACAAAATCTGCAGATACTTTCAGTTGTGCTTGACTATTTTTTCTCCTAATTGTTTGTCCTTATTTTTTCATGCTTTTAGGCAACTGAATATTGTGCACATTATTCCAACTAACTGAGTTCCAGAGAAAAAAAAACTACAGCAGAATGTGGCTTTTCCTTACTCTAAGGATACCATTATTTTTCATCACAGGTCACTGTGAGGCTAGCAGAGGACAAGAATGTATTTTCATCCCCCCACACCCATGGTTGTTTTTAGCCTGATTGTGATCTAAAGCTTGGAAAGAAATAATGAATTTGAAAGTTACTACATTTTTACGGGATTTTATTGTCTGCAAAAAAAGGTAAGATGACTAGGCACAGGGCAGACATGAGAGCACTGTTACATCGCTTGCAAATGGCAGTGAAGACTGTACAACTGACACTTTTGTAAGATGCTAAGTGCAGTGTTACTGAAAATAAATCTTACTCTTCCTTGCAAGGTCCATCAGCTGATTCTGTATCCAGACCTTTTACAGTGGAAACAAGCAAATAATGGGTCACAAGTGTGAATCAAAACACACCCTAGAAGTCTTCTATTTCTTTCTTTCTTTGTTTTTATTGACCAGTAAAGTTTGACTGGGCAGTGCCCATTTTCAGCTGCCTGGGGAGAAAAACTCTGAAAAATGGAGTCCCAAACATTAAGCCCCCAAGGCAAGCAAACACTTCCCAGGATTCTCATCACAGGGGACTTCATTGTAAGACGTACCGATTCCCCTCTAACCACGATGAGCTAGGACAAGATAAGTTGTAGTTGCTTATCTGGAGCCAGAATCTGCCAAATCATGCATGTACATGTACTTACATCATTACACCACAGGTACCAGTATGATTACATCATAGTCCATGTAGCTGTAACTGACCTGAGATGTACCTCTGTGGACTATATAAAGAGAGACATTATGGAGCTTTCAGACTATGTGTCTCATGAATCAACCTTACATCTAGACACCCAAGTCCTAAACTGGTTTCAAGCCTACCTCGTAGGTAGACAACAGGCAGTTATGTGGCAGAACAAACTCTCCTGCCTATTGCCGAATAGTATAGGCGTACCCCAAGGGTCCATCCTAGGTCCACTTCTGTTCTCAATTTTTATAAATGACCTCCATACAGTTATCCCCGAAGCCACCTGTATTCAATATGCAGATGACTCAACTATCATCTGTTCTAATCCTATCCTTGACAACCTTCTAATAACCACCCAACTCTGCTTTACCAAAGTTGAAAACTGGCTAACTAAACATCAACTCATCTTAAACCCAAAAAAAACCCAACTTCTCCTTTTCCACCCATCCAACCCAACACCTTTCACAAACATTACCATACAATCTAACAATGGTACCATTATATCTCCTACTACCAACGCTAAACTATTAGGAGTAACTATCGACAATAAACTACGATTTGACATCCACATCAACCAAACTATTAAAATGGTTAACAAAAAACTTGGCTCTTTATATAGGTTAAAAACCTTCCTAACTCCAGCCGCTAGGTTAGCTACTGCCCGTTCGCACCTCCTATCCACCCTACTATACGCCTCCCCGATCCTTACAAACCTCAACAAGTCTGACCTCAATCGTCTTTCCACTTCTTATAATCACATTGCTAGATTCATCACTGCCCTACCTTACAGAACACATCACTGCATCAGCCTGAAAAAACTTGACTGGCCTGAACTCCCTAATCTTCTACTGAAATACCAACTCATCGAAGCCTTTAAAATCCTGAAACATCCAGATAACACCCCTGCACTAAACAACATCCTAACACCTTACTCCAACCTAAGCTCTCTTCGCTCATCCAACAAACTCTTAATACAAACCTGCAAGTCCCATAACCTAGGTGGGGATTCACTCTACTCTAATATTATTGGCAAAGTATGGAACTCTCTTCCCCAGAAGCTTACGTCCTTACAATCACTAGCGCTATTCAAAAAAGAACTAAAAATCCACTATAAATCACATTGGCTTTGTCCATGTACAAACCCTGACTAACTTTTCACATGAGTAATTCCTACAACTAGGCAATTTCTGTCTATTCATCTAAGAGTGAATGAACCTGAATGTAATGTAATGTTATCATTTTGTACCTTCTATTGTGATTATCTGTTCACTTTGAATACAATGTGATATGTCTTTATGTACCTTGATTAACCTTGTTGGAGCTTTTCTCCCCGGGACTCCGCTGAAAATGGACATGTATCCAGTCGGACTATCCCGGTCAACAAATGTAAAATAAATAAATAAAATAAATAAATAAATCTTAGGATGGTATGAGCCTGTCTCTGAGCAGCATACTGCAATTACAGAGGATGATGCCACAATATGAAAAAAAATGTTTCCTTTCAACAAGCCATGATGCTTCGCTAGGGACGGCTTGCACCTGTCACCCCTGGGCTTTCAGATATTGGCAAAGGCTCTTGCTACCCCCATAGTGCCTTTTTTAGGCAAGGCTCAAAAGACAAACCCACCTCCATACGTATCACAAGGGATAAGAAACTAAGAGTAATGCTACTCAATGCCAGAAGTCTAAACCTCAAGATTCACGCACTCAAAACTCTCCTTAGCATGGAGAACATCAATATCTGTGCAGTAACAGAAACCTGGTTCAAGGCTCCCGAGAGCACCCCAGCACTACCAGGTTATACCTCATACCATGCTTTTCGGCCCCAAAACTTGGACCGAACCACAAAAGAAGGGGGAGTATCTATATTCGTCAAAGATACCCACACCTCCAGGTTGGTGGCACAGCACGAAGCATCAGAGACTATCCATGTGCAACTAACAGTGGGTATAACTGCCTTCCAGTTTATAGCCTGCTACAGACC
Source organism: Protopterus annectens (assembly GCF_019279795.1). Lineage (NCBI taxonomy): Eukaryota > Metazoa > Chordata > Ceratodontiformes > Protopteridae > Protopterus > Protopterus annectens. The sequence goes on along the minus strand of NC_056741.1, from coordinate 65,891,621 downwards.
ACCCTCCCAAACCCAGGAACCCCACTCGGCCTTCCTGAGAACACTGGAAAATATGAAGGTCTCTCAAACACCATTATATTGGGCGACTTCAACTACCCAAACATAGATTGGGAGCATTACTCTAGCTCCAACACCCTAGTCCAAAGGTTCCTAGAATTTATAAACTCAAATGCTATGGAACAACTTGTTACCACTCCCACAAGAGGGGAAAACATACTGGACCTGATCATCACCAACATGGGGACTCTATGCTCCAGACCAGAAGTGTATCCTTCACTGGTAAGATCAGACCATAAACTAATCTCACTGGATATTCACATCCCGACCCCACCCCCTGCCCAGAAAACCACAGTGAAAAACTTCTCTAAAGCAAATTTCACACCCCTCAAAACCGAGGTGGAATCCTTCAAAGCCCCCGGGCCTGTGGAAAATACGGCCCAGACTGCAGAATCCTTTATAAATGCATTCTATGAACACCTTCAGGAATGCATGGATCATGTAATCCCAAATAAAGCCAAGACCCAATCCTCCAAAGACAAACGTCCTGTCTGGTGGACCCCAGCCATAAACAAACTATACAATAGAAGGAGGAAGCTACTACATGATAGAGCAAAATCCCAAAAAGGGAAGGCATCTCTGATCAGTATTACCAAAAAACTATGGGCACTCATAAAATCGGTCAGCTTCGAGAGAAAAATTGCACAGGACACTAAGGATAATCACAAGGCTTTCTTTAGTTATGTTAGGAACCTGGGTGGGAATTCCCAGATATGCTCAGAATTAGTCCAAAATGACAAAAAATACACCGAACCCACAGACATTGCCAACATCCTAGCTGACAGGTTCAGCGCAAACTTCTCCCCCCCCCCACCAAAAGGGCAAATATCTATCCCAGCAGAGTGCTGCCCCATGACATCTCAGATGCTCAGGTAAGAGCTGCCCTCTCCAAAGCAAAAAACACAGCATCAATGGGACCAGACGGTGTCCCGGGCTGCGTCCTACATGAACTCCAAGAAGAGCTAAACCCAAACATAAAACTACTGTTCAATCTCAGCCTTACTACAGGATATGTACCCAAAGAGTGGCATACAGCAACAGTGGTCCCTCTCCACAAAGGTGGTGCCTTAACGGATCCTGGAAACTAATGCCCCATAAGCCTGACTAGCTTAGTCTGCAAAGCTATGGAAAGGATCATCATGGACCTCATAAATAAAGACATTGGGGACCTACAGACACTGGATCCTACCCAGTTTGGCTTTGTTAAGGGCATATCCTGCCTCTTAAACCTGGTTGATTTCTTTGAAACAGTCACCAAGGCCACTGATGAGGGGAAGGTGGTCTACACAGCCTACCTGGACCTCGCAAAAGCCTTCGATACAATACCCCACTCGGGCATTATAGATAAGCTCACCAGCTTAAATATAAACCCCTATGTCACTAGATGGGTTGCAAACTGGCTCAAGGACAGAACCCACATGGTTAGAATTGCTGGAGCCATGTCAGACTCCAAACCAGCTGCAAGTGACGTCCCACAAGGCTCAGTCCTGGGACCTCTCTTGTTCGGTATATATTTCTCGGAGGTACAGGCCAACATGGAAGGACTGTGGCTGAACAAGTTCGCAGATGACTGCAAACTGGGCGCCATAATCAACTCTCCAGCCGACACAAGCATCCTCCAAAAGGGCGTCATAGAAACAGACAACTGGTGCCAGAGCCATGGCCTCAAGCTAAATGCCAAAAAGTGTATAGTCATCCCCTTTGGCAAAAACAAAGTGTCCACAAATCACCACATAAGTGGTAATCCATTAAGTACAGAAGAAGTAATTAGGGACCTGGGGACCTAAGTTGATAGCAATCTCTCATTTGACAACCACATGGCCAAAGTGGTTGGAAAAACATTTTATATAGCCCACCTAATCATGAAGGGATTCACATCTAGATCAGGGGAGGTCATCGTGCCTCTTTACTCATCCCTCATCAGGCCCATAATTGAGTACAATGCCCCTTTTGGGATGTACCTTACCGGACACCTGCAGCAACTGGAAAGACCCCAAAAGTACCTCACCAAGAGGATCAAAGGGCTCAAACAGATGCCATATGCTGCCCGGTTAAAGAAACTCCAGCTCGTCTCAGTGGCATACCGCCTGCTCAGAGGCGATCTGTGCCTGAAGTATAAAGCCATGTCCAACCCGGAATTAATGGACATGCTGCACCTCAGAAAATCCAAATCCCATCAAGCTACGCGCTCGAGAGACTTGAACCTCAGCACTGAAATAAATAGGACATGCTGGAGGGACAGATTCATAACCCAGAGGCTCCCTTCACTCTGGAATAAAATCCCAGTCCAGGTTAGGCAGAGTCCCTCATTGACTCTCTTCAAGAGGAATCTTGATGAGTGGATGGGAGATTGTAGGTTTACCCCGGGTATCACTTCTGTGTCACTGTTAGACAGAGGCACAGTATACTAACCTCGAAAAAGGGCATAACAAAATTAATTTAAAATGGGTGTCGAAAGCCAAACACACTCTGGCTAGGCTTATAAATGCCCTAGGGCAGATAGCCTAGTATGAACCTATGAACCTATGAACTGGCTGTGTTTCTGGTGTCATCCTAAGGGGAACCAATATTTGTCAACTTGGGGAGGGGCATGGTCAATAGACCATGTTGCTTTGCCAGGGATGGTCTTCATCTTTCCCCTCTAGGCTTTTGAGGACTGGTTAAGGCTTTTTCCACCCCCATAGTGCCTTTTTTAGGCATTGCTGAATTAACAAATTTGGAGTTTGTTCCAGATGAAGTGGCAATCTCTAGGAGACATATCAGTCTTTTCAACGTGTCCTGTTAATGTCGCAGGCTAGGTTAAGATCCCTACAGTAAGTGGATCTTGTCCCATGTGACTTGCAGATGTGCAGCATTTCCATTAAGGCAGATCCGAGACTGCTCTGTAGGTCAGGCACAAGTCACCTCGCAGCAGCCTATAAGATACAGAGTACAGTGACAGGGCCTTCAGTCTGTGCATGTAGGTCATGTGTTGAAGGCCCCGAATTTTCTTGGTGAGAAACCTCAGAAGTCTCTCTAGCTGCTGCAGGTGTCTGGTGAAGTACATACAGAATGGAGTGTTGTACTCTATTAGTGGTCTGATGAGGGATGAGTACAGGGGAATTATAACATCCTTAGCTCTGGATGCAATGCCCTTACTTATGAGATGTGCAACATAGAAGGCTTTCCTTACCACTGTGGACACATGGTGATTAAAATAAAGGTTGCTGTCAACTTGTGTTCTCAAACGTCTCACCACAGGGTTTGAGCTAAGGGGGGTACTGTTAATACTGTAATTTGTGGGAACTTCCCCTTTGTCAAAAGGGATGATAATGCTTTTTTATGTTTAGTTTAAGTCTGTGACTTTGGGACCAATCATTTGTCTGTGTAAGCCCTTTTTGTGGTATGTCAGCATCATCGGAGGGACTCAGTGATTGAACTTAGTTTACAGTCATCAGCAAACTTGGTAAGCCGCAAACCATCTATTTTCACCTGAACTTCTGAGTAATAGATTCCAAACAGCAGGGGGCCGAGCACAGATCCTTGTGGTACACCACTGGTAACTGCTCTGCTGGTAGAGGTGGAATCCCCAACTTTGACTGTATGCATTCTGTAGGTGAGCCAGTTGGCTACCCATCTAGTGAAATATGGGTTAATTCCTAGCTGGGTGAGTTTCTCAAAGATGTCTGAGTGAGGATTGTGTCAAAAGCCTTGGCAAAGTCAAGATAGGCTGTATGTACTATTTTGTCTGCATCCAGGGCTTTGGTGACATTCTTGAAGAAGTCCACCAGGTTTAATAAGCATAATCTACCCTTAGCAAAGCCAAACTGGGTTGGGTCAAGAGTTTGAAGGTCACCTATGCCTTTGTTGATTAGGTCCATGATAATTTTCTCCACGATCTTGAAGATATGGCTGGTTAGACTAATGGGGCTATAGTTCCCAGGGTTGGTTGATGGATCCCCTTTGTGCAAGGGAATTATTGTTGCTGTTTTCCACTCTTCTGGGACAAAGCCAGTACTTAGACTGTGGTTGAAGAGAGTACCAAGTGGTTCCATTCTAGTCCATTTAGTAAGCATCCTGGAATGTTATCCAGTGCCATAGAAGCTGTGTTTCTGGCCATGGAGAGTGCAGTTATGACCTGCTCTTTGAAGATACTAGGTAGAAGACTGGTGACAGTATGCTTTGGGATATGTCTACTGGGGACAGACGGTGAAGTTTGTGCCAAATCTGACTGCTAGCAGGTTGGCAAATGTCTTCAGGGTCAGTATGAGTGGTACCATCCACTACTAGTTCAGCACAAAGCTGGGCCTTCCTTTTAGATTTCTGATGTAGCTAAAGAATGCCTTGTGATTATCCTTAGCTAGGGATGCTAGTTTAGCTTCATAATTGGCTTTAGAGGATTTTACAAGACATCTAATTTGCTTGTTCAAACTGTGGAGGGTGCCCTTTCTCTGCTGAGTCAGTTCCCTCTTGTTCTTGGACATTAGTTTCTTCCTCTTGTTATATAACCTATTTATACTTGATGTCTACCAGGGTGGCTTGTTTTTTGTGAGAACCTTGTTTTCATCTGTTGAGGTATAGCAGAGTCTATACATTTGTACAGGTGTTTATATACAACATTTTTGTACACCTCCATATAGGGTCATTGTTGGCAGTGGTAATAGGGAGTTTGAAACTATTTATGCCATCACTTGGGAGGCTATAGGTTGATTTGGAGAAAATGTTCATCCTTTTTGCTCTTGGGGGGGGGGGGTCAGATATGATTGCTACTTAGAATGAGACTGATTTATGATCAGACCATACTACGGAGGGACAACACACAGATGGTAGTGCAGAGACCCACTATGTTGGTGAGTACTAAGCCTAGGACATTCGAGCCTCTTGTGGGGGTGCAGACTATCTGTTCCACAGCATTTGTATTAACAAAGACCAGGAACCTTAGGGCAAGCATGTTTGTGCTCATATATGACTCCCAATTGATGGAAACATAGTTGAAATCATCCATGATCATGGTGTTTGGCTGTATAGTAAGTGACTCAAGTAAGTCAAGGTAGAGTGGTTCTCATGGTTCATGGTGGGGGACCTGTAGCTAACAATGATATGGAAGGGAGTTTTACCTACAGTTAGCTGGACTTGGAGTAGCTCTAGGGAGTTGTACTGTTCGACCAGTCTTGAGGTGTATTTGTCTTTAATGAAGATGGATGCACCTCCATCTTTTGTCTTTAATGAAGATGGATACACCTTCACCTTTTGTCTTTAATGAAGATGGATACACATTCACCTTTTGTCTTTAATGAAGATGGATACACCTTCACCTTTTGTCTTTAATGAAGATGGATACACCTCCACCTTTTGTCTTTAATGAAGATGGATACACCTCCACCTTTTGTCTTTAATGAAGATGGATACACCTTCACCTTTTGTCTTTAATGAAGATGGATGCACCTCCACCTTTTGTCTTTAATGAAGATGGATACACCTCCACCTTTTGTCTTTAATGAAGATGGATACACCTCCACCTTTTGTCTTTAATGAAGATGGATACACCTTCACCTTTTGTCTTTAATGAAGATGGATACACCTCCACCTTTTGTCTTTAATGAAGATGGATACACCTCCACCTTTTGTCTTTAATGAAGATGGATACACCTCCACCTTTTGTCTTTAATGAAGATGGATACACCTCCACCTTTTGTCTTTAATGAAGATGGATACACCTCCACCTTTTGTCTTTAATGAAGATGGATACACCTTCACCTTTTGTCTTTAATGAAGATGGATACACCTCCACCTTTTGTCTTTAATGAAGATGGATACACCTCCACCTTTTGTCTTTAATGAAGATGGATACACCTCCACCTTTTGTCTTTAATGAAGATGGATACACCTCCACCTTTTGTCTTTAATGAAGATGGATACACCTCCACCTTTGATTCTTTCATGCTTATTTTGGGTCTATGTTTAATTCTCGAAAGCCGACAATGTTGAATCTGACATTGTCGGCACGAGAATAGCAAAACTGCAGAATGTCGAAGAAGTTAATGGAAATTTCCATAAGGGGAGATTTCCATTTACTTCAATGTAGTGCGGCCTCGGAGTTGGTATATTTAAGTAGCGGGGGGGGGAGGGTGTTGTTTTAATTATTTTTTTTTTGGCAGCGTTCGATATTTTAACAGTTTGATCACTAAGGGTCGACCTTTAGTGATTTGAACTGTTAAACATTTGATGTTCCAATATAGACCCGCTTATTTTGAGGTCTTAATGTGTGGAAAGCATTGTAGCCTTGCATGGGTGGGGTGCTCTCTGCAGCCTTGAACCATGTCTTTGTGACTGCACAGACATCGGCATCTTCCATGGTAAGGAGTGCTTCCAGGGAGTGCAGTTTCTGATTTAGCGTTAAGCAGCATGACCTTGAGTCTGTCTCTAGTGGATTGTTTTACATCGGGAATTTTGTTGTTATGACATTGCCTAAAGAAGGCACTATGGGGGAGGTAAGTACCTTTGCCAGTAAGTGAAAGCCAACAGGTGACAGGTGAAGACCATCTCTGACAAAGCAGCGTGATCTGTTGACTATATCTTTCCAGACTGACAGATACTGAATCCCCCTTGATTGACACCATAAGCTAAGCCAATTATTGAAGTCAATCATTTCTTGTTTATATTGAGGAATCATCCTGGGTGAAGATAGAATGCTGCTTAGGGATAGGGACATACCTGCCTGGGACACATAATTTGAGAGCTCAGTCATGTCTCTTTTCATGTAGTCCAGTGAGGTACGTCTCATGTCATTCTCTCCTCCAGCATGGACTATGACAGAGTCATAACGGTACTTGTTGAGAGACTTGAGTGCATGTGTGATCTGACGGATCATGGCAACTGACAGGCAGCTGACTGTGACCTTCTCTTTGTCCAACCTGGTGAGGGGCACATATGTGTGTCTCACTATGGAGTCGCCTATGACCAAGACATTTGGTTTTGAGGTGTTTTGTCTTAGATGCTTATTAGCTGAGACACTGTTGTGTGCATTATTATGTGTAGTGGATTCTGTTGGGTCTGCAGTGTGTGCAGTAGGTTTATACTTGGGAGATTTCTGATCTTTAGGTAGGCTTGTAGTGAGTACCTCTGCATATGTGGGTTTAGGGGTTGTGAGCTTGCTATGTGCAAGACGTGAAGTGTGTGTGCTGACAACCTGTTTGATATCCGGTTTGTTGTTATGTGAGAGAACTGATTTCAAATTCATATGTTGTATTTGTCTGTTTTAGGAATAACTGGTTGTCAGTATATAGGCGGCAATTGCTACATTGCCTCAGGATGCCCATGTCAATCAGGCTGGCTGGTGAAATTGTGGGAAACTCTCTGTCCATTATGGCAGGTATATACTGTAGTAATTAGTGAGGAGTGGGCTAGAGGGACCACGTTTTGCTGTAAGACTAACAAAAAGTGGCTATTTCATGGAGGGCTAGGGGTAAAAACTGTGTCAGTGCTTCACAATGCAATCTCTGAGCAGCTCTAGTAAACAGAGCACAAACCCGCACAAATACAGTGCTTAAATACAAGCAAAGCTAAATGATTTTAAACAAAGTAACCAAAGGGAAAGCCCAAGACTGAGCCTTACTCTAGCAATCCCCAACTCAGATGGGTCCTTGGCTGGACACTTCTGCCACAAGGGTGCAGAGGGGCCTTCTTAATGTAAGATGGTTGGTTTTGGTGCTGAAATGATACCAAACAGTCTAGATTCAGCAAGACTGAATCTAGCCTATGCTATAAAACGCAGAAGTACTAGAAATTCAAAGTGCAGAAAATCCCAGTCACAACAGCAAAAAAAAAAAAAAACAGTTTAAATAAAGCAGCAGTTCAGTAGAATACTCCCACAAGAGTGTAGACCACAAACCTCCCTAATGTGAAATAACTGGTTTGGAACCCAAGTGCTTAAACCAGTAGAAAGACACTTAGAATAACAAGCACAATAAGCCTTCACCAGAAATTCCCAGCTTAGAAGGAAGTAGGCTACACTCTCCTGCCACAAGACTCTAGACCACAAAGCTTCCTAATGTAAAATAACTGGTTTGGAGTTCAGCCTGGGTAACTTCATCATACATAAAACACCCTTAAAAGTTGATTCACAAGTCAGGGATCTGGAAACTCATGTAGATAATAACCTGGCCTGCGACCAACTTGTATCCAAGGTAGTAAGAAAATCCTTCTAAGCTGCTCAACTTATAAGACTTATAACCAAGGGTATGGCATCTAGGTCCAGAGAGGTCATCATACCACTGTACTTGGTCCTCATCAGGCCCATCAAAGAGTATAATGTTCCCTTCGGTGTGTACCTGACCAGACACATGCAGCAACTGGAACATCCACAAAGGGTCCTTACAAAAAGAATACAGGGAGCAAACACAATGTCCTATGCTGATCACCTCAAAGCACTGGCTCTTTACTCAGTAATGTACAGACTTCTAAGAGGTCACCTTTACGTGGTATACAAGGCATCCCTGGACCCTGTTTCGATGAATATTTTGCACATCTGCAAACGAACATAATCAGAACTACTAGATTAAAATACCTAAATTCTGCTTGCAACATAAATAAGACATGTTAGAGAGACAGATATGTTTCTCACAGAATTCCCATTCTCTGGAATAGGCTTCCCATCCATGTGAAGCAGAGTTCCTCCCTATCCCTATTTAAGTGCAACTTGGACCAAAGGATGGGTAATCAGAAAGTCACCCCTGGTATGGCTTCTATGTCTTTAATGGTCAGAGGCAGTCAATAAATCACCCCTATAAATCAAATATAAATCAAATTTGTGTGCTACATTTGGGTTACGTGGCTAAGTTTTTAAGGGCTCTAGTGGTTGTTAGCCTATTAAACACCTGTAAATCTATGAATAGTACATGAATGCATAATTAGTAAAATTTTTTACAGTAACATTTAAAAATATGTCGGCTGATAACATTTTATACACGTAAATTCAGTGACAAGAATTATTCAAATCTAGAACAATGTAACAGTATATTTACACCCTGTAAAAATGTTGAGAAATTATAGGAGCTAGTTAATATTAAATAATGTGATGTAGCTGTATTGTGAAGAGAGGTAGAGGATGAGCAGTTAGGGCAGAGGAAAGAAAGCGGGTAGTGTTTTAGAAGTGGGTGGGGAAAAAGATAAAGCTAGGAGATGGGTGGTCGAAAGTACAGGAATGCATGTGGTGATTATAGAGGTATATGTAGTGATAGAGAGTGCAGAATGGAGCTTAGGTTGGAGTCCATGCAATGGCGGGACTGAGGGAAGACTAGTCTACTGACCAATAGGCGTGTCAGCCATTAGCCACTCAATGAAGGATCCGGAGATGACTCTGTAATCTAGTCCTGCATTCACAGATCCAGACTCAAAAACTGAAGCTATGACAGTTCAGTAGCACAGGAAAATAAAGTACCAACTGTGATGTGGATATCCCACCACTACCCACCAATTAATATGTGATGACCCACCACTGCCAACCAGTAATCAAGGAGCCTCAATCCTCACCACTGGCAACAGTGGGGGATGTTCACTGAGAGGATAACAGGTTCATACACAGTATATCTAGATGCAGATCTCTGCGTCAAGTGCAATTTCCTTTAAGAGCACACAGAGACCATAATCAGTCCAGGGCTGTTTTCTCCCTATTCTTCCAGATCCCAATAGGACTCCCCACTGGCACAGCTATAGAGTTGAGATCTCAGCTGAGTCACCAAGCAAAACCTCCAGCACCCTCTCTCTCCAAACAGTGCTTCGTGTCCCAGCCCAAGTAGCTAAGACACACTCTTTGAGGTTTGATTTACACACACACACACACACACACACACACACACACACACACACACACACACACACACACACACACACACACACACACACACAGAGCTTGGAAAGGCTGACACAAGTTTACTATGCCCCTAAGGTAATTTTCACTGCCACTGGTCACTCCTGCCAGCTACATTAAGGCCCTTAACAAAAGGTGTCCAATCTTACTGTGTAATATTAATATTTACACAAATGGTAGTTTGACCAAGAGCAAGGCTATTAGGAGTGGCCCACACAGTGTCAGCAAAGAATTATGCAAGTACTCTCAAAAATAATTTTCTCTACACAGATCAGCCACAATATCTAGCACAAAACTGACAGCAAGGCACGTTGTGATCAGGGCCTAGGCAAGGAATACAGTATAAATGAAAATCCTTATGAGGTATTTGTTTCCCACAAGTAATGCAATTATTAACTCTTCTAAAATTTTCCCAATGGGGTACTTAGCTTTAGTTTGAAGACTTCGATTCTGAAACTCAAATACGAAAATTTCAGGAGTCAGCCGACTATATTTAGTATACCAATAGATGTATTTTAGTATAAGTAGAATGTATATAGATTTATGCGTTCATTGTTTTAGTAAGAGTTGTACAAATATTTATTTTTTTATTTAAATAAAATATGTACACATATGTATAATGTAATGGTATGTATATATACTTATGTTTTTAATGTTTATTGCAACAAAATGGAATTTTTGGCGCCAAAATTGATTTAAAAAGGAAGTGGTATGTGTAGGCAAATGGTTCTGAAGAAATCTGGTATTGCAGATGAAAGCGCTTAACCATCACTATCAGCCTTGTATCTTGTTGCTGGCATTTTTATTAAAGTTGTGTGACGAAAGAAGATCGTGATCCATTTGTATTCATTCACTGCTCGAGTCCAGGGGATCTGCATTGGCCATTTTGGTGAATTGTTATTCATTTTCTGCTGTTTGTTACAAGTCGTGTGATGGCAGAGGTGGATTCTCTTGGGACTCCCTTGAGTCGTGAAGAATACTGTTCCCTCCGGGCGGAAGTGACGTCACTCCAAGGAGACGTCAACAGATTACTCGAACTTGTGCAAAAGCTCACTGAGGCAGTAACAGCAGGCGGTGAATCTGCCAAAACTTTAAAAACTTCAAAAACTAATGCTGAGACATCGCAAGTGGAAGCGGTGTTTGTGGAAATCAACAGCGATGGTAGCGATATCCCTAACGGACAGGGAGAAGGGATTATAACGAATAACCAACACGATTTGGACATAAGGGACGATAACAGAAATGTATCAATGGAAGCTGATTTCACTTTTGATTTCAGCTTATTTCATGCTAATAGTGAGAACATCAGAATGGGGGCACGTCCAAAACAACAGCGTGTACCATTACGGACATATTCAGCAATTGCTGGGAAAGCAAATGCTAAAAACAAAGGTACTGTAAATACAGAGAAAATATCTAGCCCTAAATTGAAGTATACTCAAAATAGGGAGTGTCGAGAACATGTCATAAATATGTCTAATGTATTGAATGATTTTTTAGCCGAAGAGGATGATTTTGTGGGGAAAAATATGAGTGAATATAGGTATAAACATCATGAGTGTGAGCAAAATGCTACAAAAGATGATGTTAAGACCAGAATTTATTCGCTGGGTAAAAAATTAATACAACTAAGAAGTGTGAGGATTGACAATGCATATCTTGAAAAATGTATATTGTTGCAAGTGGTACCTAAAGGTTTGAGATTTTTTAAACTACCTTTGGGGTTAAGATATACTTCGAGAATAGAGCAAATGTTTAATAAGATGTTTGATGAGTTTGGTTTTTCCTATATGAAGGCACTTATCAAATGTAATGAGGAAAAATAAATGTTCTATTACAGGAAGTAGAACTTTTGAATGAATCTATTATACAAGATGTGAATTTTGTCGAGTGGTATAATTTGTATTCCAAACAATTTAATAATGCAAAAAGTAAAGTGCATAATGTATACAATAGAAAAATGAACAAAATTGAGCGTGACTTGGAAATGTATAGGATAGGAAGAGCATATATTTGGCCTCAGTATGAAGATGAGGGGGAAGGAGAATTTGAAGTAGTACAAACAAAAGGAAGAAGAAGAAAGTTTAGAATGAATGAAGATGAAAATTTTTCAAGGGGGGCGATACTACCCGGCACCCAATAGATGGCAAAGGAGGTATCAGTAACTAAAAATATTGCTAGATTATTGGATGATGTACCAGGTGGAAACAATATTAAGGAATTTAAAGTCCCCTCAACGTCTATAGCAAGTAACTTACACAGTGAGAAGGATAAAGTACATAGTTTTTTTTTGCACCTAGGTCAGTGGAGAGCTCAGTAAGGTACCCTAGTATACACTGTTTTGAAGGGTTCAAAGTATACAATTATACACATGTTCAGGTTACGAATGAAATTACACCTTTGTTCAGTAAGGGGATGAAATTTATTCCCACTGTAAAATTTGATATTTTTGATGCTATTAAGGAAGTTAAACTGTTTTGTAGAAGATTAAACCTAGCAGTACAGTTTAATGATGACCCTAATAAGGGAAATGGGAATATTAATAGTAAGAAATTAGTCAAGAAAAGCACATATATTCCAGTTACGAATGCACAAATTGCTTTATATGAGAAAATGGTGTGCAAGGATTTATATACTTTATATAGAGACATTCAAAATAATAGGGTTGATTCTTCTGTCGCCATTGACAATTTAAAAATAGAAGAAAGGAAATGTTTGGAAAATCTTATAATGAATGATGAGATAAGAATTATGAAGCCCGATAAGGGTGGAGGGATTGTGATTTTTGAGAACCAAGTATATCAAAGTGAAATACATACAATCCTATATGAATCAGGTAACTATGAACAAGTATCCCTGAATCAAATTAATATTGGACATAGAAGGATTGACCTAGTGATTGAGGAATATTTATTAGATAATAGAATAACTAATGAATTATATGAATTTCTTAGAAATGAATTTCCAATATTGTCCCATATTATAGGAATACCAAAGATACATAAAAACTTGGAACATCCGCCTTTCAGGCCAATAATATCAGGCTCTAAATCTAAAACTTTTAGGTTAGGGGTAGCAATTGATCATTGGATGAAACATATATATACTAGGGTGAATCACATAGTGAAAGACTCATGGGATTTTTTGAGCAAATTAACTAAGGAAGTTTGGGAAGAAAATTTGGTTTTCCTTACAGTTGATGTGCAAGATTTATTCTCTAGTATACCTGCACACACGGGACTAGAATACTTTTGCAATAGTATGACAAAATATTCAGGTTGTAGTTGGGATCGGATAAATCTAATCATGGACATGATGGGACTTGTTCTCGACCATAATTACATCTTCCATTCGGGCGAATACTTTAAACAAATTCGTGGGGTTGCAATGGGGGCCTCTTGTGCCCCCATTTTTGCAAATTTGGTTATGCTCGAGTGGGAGAATATGCACATATTCCCCAGTGAATATTATCAATACATCGGATTATATACCAGATTTCTGGATGACATGTTCATTTTATGGAAAGGTCCGGTGGAGAAGATACCAGAGTTCATTGAATATCTTAACAAGACCACGGAATTTCTTAAATTCACTTATCAATATGACAAAGTAGGAATAGCATATTTGGACACCTGGATAAGTAATACAGGACAGGGGTTTGCCTCTCAAATTTACAGAAAACCGACGTTCTCAAACGATTATATACATTTCAGTAGTTGTCATCCAGCTCACATATTCCGCAATGTAGTGAAAGGTCAATGCATACAGTAGCCAGAATGTCATCTTCCAAGGAGGTTATGAATAGAGAATTGGACGTAGTATCCAAATTATTCATTGATAGAGGATATCCAAAAAATATGTTGGACAACATTATATCATATGTAAGGACAGAATGGGGACGTAAATATGTACCCTTGTTGGGAAAAGGAAGTATGGTTTGTACTAATACCAATACTGCAACAGATCGAGACAATAGAGTATGTATTATAAGGTTTAATCCATATACCAATATAGTGATTGAAATTTTGAAGAAACATTGGGAATTAATTTCGACTTCAGTCCCTATAGGTCATATTATTGGTATGAAACCCTCCATAGTATATAAGACAGGAAATAATTTGAAAAGGATGATAGAAATAAAGAAAAAAGAATATACAGGCAAAAGTAAGAAGGGAACTATGTGTTGTGGTGCATGTAGTCAATGTAAAAACATTAACACCAACGTTAGGATTAGGTTAAAGAATATTACTAGATCTATAGTATATCCTAAGAAAGGTAATTGTAACACACAGCGTATAGTGTATTTAGCTATGTGTGTTAAGTGCTCCGCGTATTATATAGGAAAGACCGAGAGGAAATTCAAAACGCGTATATACGAGCACTTATATAGAATTAAGAAAGGAGACTCTAAGAATGCACTGAGTAGACACACGATAGAAAAAGGTAGTGACCATACATTCAACTTTGCCATTATAGACCAGGTTGAGGTGAGTGATAGGGGTGGCAATTGGAAAACATACTTGGCATGGTTGGAAAGTAAGTGGCAGATCTGTTTAGATGCTACATCTCCACCGGGGATAAACAATCACATAAGTATAAAACCCTTTTTAGTTTTAGAATAAAATGTAACCCAACTGTTCAACATATATTTTATTATAATTTTATTGGACAAATAATAGGTAGATGGTAATGAATTATAAGGGTATCCATTAAACTGATACACAATTGATTTAGTATACCAATAGATGTATTTTAGTATAAGTAGAATGTATATAGATTTATGCGTTCATTGTTTTAGTAAGAGTTGTACAAATATTTATTTTTTTATTTAAATAAAATATGTACACATATGTATAATGTAATGGTATGTATATATACTTATGTTTTTAATGTTTATTGCAACAAAATGGAATTTTTGGCGCCAAAATTGATTTAAAAAGGAAGTGGTATGTGTAGGCAAATGGTTCTGAAGAAATCTGGTATTGCAGATGAAAGCGCTTAACCATCACTATCAGCCTTGTATCTTGTTGCTGGCATTTTTATTAAAGTTGTGTGACGAAAGAAGATCGTGATCCATTTGTATTCATTCACTGCTCGAGTCCAGGGGATCTGCATTGGCCATTTTGGTGAATTGTTATTCACTGAGAGGATAACAGGTTCATACACAGTATATCTAGATGCAGATCTCTGCGTCAAGTGCAATTTCCTTTAAGAGCACACAGAGACCATAATCAGTCCAGGGCTGTTTTCTCCCTATTCTTCCAGATCCCAATAGGACTCCCCACTGGCACAGCTATAGAGTTGAGATCTCAGCTGAGTCACCAAGCAAAACCTCCAGCACCCTCTCTCTCCAAACAGTGCTTCGTGTCCCAGCCCAAGTAGCTAAGACACACTCTTTGAGGTTTGATTTACACACACACACACACACACACACACACACACACACACACACACACACACACACACACACACAGAGCTTGGAAAGGCTGACACAAGTTTACTATGCCCCTAAGGTAATTTTCACTGCCACTGGTCACTCCTGCCAGCTACATTAAGGCCCTTAACAAAAGGTGTCCAATCTTACTGTGTAATATTAATATTTACACAAATGGTAGTTTGACCAAGAGCAAGGCTATTAGGAGTGGCCCACACAGTGTCAGCAAAGAATTATGCAAGTACTCTCAAAAATAATTTTCTCTACACAGATCAGCCACAATATCTAGCACAAAACTGACAGCAAGGCACGTTGTGATCAGGGCCTAGGCAAGGAATACAGTATAAATGAAAATCCTTATGAGGTATTTGTTTCCCACAAGTAATGCAATTATTAACTCTTCTAAAATTTTCCCAATGGGGTACTTAGCTTTAGTTTGAAGACTTCGATTCTGAAACTCAAATACGAAAATTTCAGGAGTCAGCCGACTATATTTAGTATACCAATAGATGTATTTTAGTATAAGTAGAATGTATATAGATTTATGCGTTCATTGTTTTAGTAAGAGTTGTACAAATATTTATTTTATTTAAATAAAATATGTACATATATGTATAATGTAATGGTATGTATATATACTTATGTTTTTAATGTTTATTGCAACAAAATGGAATTTTTGGCGCCAAAATTGATTTAAAAAGGAAGTGGTATGTGTAGGCAAATGGTTCTGAAGAAATCTGGTATTGCAGATGAAAGCGCTTAACCATCACTATCAGCCTTGTATCTTGTTGCTGGCATTTTTATTAAAGTTGTGTGACGAAAGAAGATCGTGATCCATTTGTATTCATTCACTGCTCGAGTCCAGGGGATCTGCATTGGCCATTTTGGTGAATTGTTATTCATTTTCTGCTGTTTGTTACAAGTCGTGTGATGGCAGAGGTGGATTCTCTTGGGACTCCCTTGAGTCGTGAAGAATACTGTTCCCTCCGGGCGGAAGTGACGTCACTCCAAGGAGACGTCAACAGATTACTCGAACTTGTGCAAAAGCTCACTGAGGCAGTAACAGCAGGCGGTGAATCTGCCAAAACTTTAAAACTTCAAAAACTAATGCTGAGACATCGCAAGTGGAAGCGGTGTTTGTGGAAATCAACAGCGATGGTAGCGATATCCCTAACGGACAGGGAGAAGGGATTATAACGAATAACCAACACGATTTGGACATAAGGGACGATAACAGAAATGTATCAATGGAAGCTGATTTCACTTTTGATTTCAGCTTATTTCATGCTAATAGTGAGAACATCAGAATGGGGGCACGTCCAAAACAACAGCGTGTACCATTACGGACATATTCAGCAATTGCTGGGAAAGCAAATGCTAAAAACAAAGGTACTGTAAATACAGAGAAAATATCTAGCCCTAAATTGAAGTATACTCAAAATAGGGAGTGTCGAGAACA
Source organism: Protopterus annectens (assembly GCF_019279795.1). Lineage (NCBI taxonomy): Eukaryota > Metazoa > Chordata > Ceratodontiformes > Protopteridae > Protopterus > Protopterus annectens. The sequence goes on along the minus strand of NC_056741.1, from coordinate 65,874,824 downwards.
TGTCATAAATATGTCTAATGTATTGAATGATTTTTTAGCTGAAGAGGATGATTTTGTGGGGAAAAATATGAGTGAATATAGGTATAAACATCATGAGTGTGAGCAAAATGCTACAAAAGATGATGTTAAGACCAGAATTTATTCGCTGGGTAAAAAATTAATACAACTAAGAAGTGTGAGGATTGACAATGCATATCTTGAAAAATGTATATTGTTGCAAGTGGTACCTAAAGGTTTGAGATTTTTTAAACTACCTTTGGGGTTAAGATATACTTCGAGAATAGAGCAAATGTTTAATAAGATGTTTGATGAGTTTGGTTTTTCCTATATGAAGGCACTTATCAAATGTAATGAGGAAAAAATAAATGTTCTATTACAGGAAGTAGAACTTTTGAATGAATCTATTATACAAGATGTGAATTTTGTCGAGTGGTATAATTTGTATTCCAAACAATTTAATAATGCAAAAAGTAAAGTGCATAATGTATACAATAGAAAAATGAACAAAATTGAGCGTGACTTGGAAATGTATAGGATAGGAAGAGCATATATTTGGCCTCAGTATGAAGATGAGGGGGAAGGAGAATTTGAAGTAGTACAAACAAAAGGAAGAAGAAGAAAGTTTAGAATGAATGAAGATGAAAATTTTTCAAGGGGGGCGATACTACCCGGCACCCAATAGATGGCAAAGGAGGTATCAGTAACTAAAAATATTGCTAGATTATTGGATGATGTACCAGGTGGAAACAATATTAAGGAATTTAAAGTCCCCTCAACGTCTATAGCAAGTAACTTACACAGTGAGAAGGATAAAGTACATAGTTTTTTTTTGCACCTAGGTCAGTGGAGAGCTCAGTAAGGTACCCTAGTATACACTGTTTTGAAGGGTTCAAAGTATACAATTATACACATGTTCAGGTTACGAATGAAATTACACCTTTGTTCAGTAAGGGGATGAAATTTATTCCCACTGTAAAATTTGATATTTTGATGCTATTAAGGAAGTTAAACTGTTTTGTAGAAGATTAAACCTAGCAGTACAGTTTAATGATGACCCTAATAAGGGAAATGGGAATATTAATAGTAAGAAATTAGTCAAGAAAAGCACATATATTCCAGTTACGAATGCACAAATTGCTTTATATGAGAAAATGGTGTGCAAGGATTTATATACTTTATATAGAGACATTCAAAATAATAGGGTTGATTCTTCTGTCGCCATTGACAATTTAAAAATAGAAGAAAGGAAATGTTTGGAAAATCTTATAATGAATGATGAGATAAGAATTATGAAGCCCGATAAGGGTGGAGGGATTGTGATTTTGAGAACCAAGTATATCAAAGTGAAATACATACAATCCTATATGAATCAGGTAACTATGAACAAGTATCCCTGAATCAAATTAATATTGGACATAGAAGGATTGACCTAGTGATTGAGGAATATTTATTAGATAATAGAATAACTAATGAATTATATGAATTTCTTAGAAATGAATTTCCAATATTGTCCCATATTATAGGAATACCAAAGATACATAAAAACTTGGAACATCCGCCTTTCAGGCCAATAATATCAGGCTCTAAATCTAAAACTTTTAGGTTAGGGGTAGCAATTGATCATTGGATGAAACATATATATACTAGGGTGAATCACATAGTGAAAGACTCATGGGATTTTTTGAGCAAATTAACTAAGGAAGTTTGGGAAGAAAATTTGGTTTTCCTTACAGTTGATGTGCAAGATTTATTCTCTAGTATACCTGCACACACGGGACTAGAATACTTTTGCAATAGTATGACAAAATATTCAGGTTGTAGTTGGGATCGGATAAATTTAATCATGGACATGATGGGACTTGTTCTCGACCATAATTACATCTTCCATTCGGGCGAATACTTTAAACAAAATCGTGGGGTGGCAATGGGGGCCTCTTGTGCCTCCATTTTTGCAAATTTGGTTATGCTCGAGTGGGAGAACATGCACATATTCCCCAGTGAATATTATCAATACATCGGATTATATACCAGATTTCTGGATGACATGTTCATTTTATGGAAAGGTCCGGTGGAGAAGATACCAGAGTTCATTGAATATCTCAACAAGACCACGGAATTTCTTAAATTCACTTATCAATATGACAAAGTAGGAATAGCATATTTGGACACCTGGATAAGTAATACAGGACAGGGGTTTGCCTCTCAAATTTACAGAAAACCGACGTTCTCAAACGATTATATACATTTCAGTAGTTGTCATCCAGCTCACATATTCCGCAATGTAGTGAAAGGTCAATGCATACGAGTAGCCAGAATGTCATCTTCCAAGGAGGTTATGAATAGAGAATTGGACGTAGTATCCAAATTATTCATTGATAGAGGATATCCAAAAAATATGTTGGACAACATTATATCATATGTAAGGACAGAATGGGGACGTAAATATGTACCCTTGTTGGGAAAAGGAAGTATGGTTTGTACTAATACCAATACTGCAACAGATCGAGACAATAGAGTATGTATTATAAGGTTTAATCCATATACCAATATAGTGATTGAAATTTTGAAGAAACATTGGGAATTAATTTCGACTTCAGTCCCTATAGGTCATATTATTGGTATGAAACCCTCCATAGTATATAAGACAGGAAATAATTTGAAAAGGATGATAGAAATAAAGAAAAAAGAATATACAGGCAAAAGTAAGAAGGGAACTATGTGTTGTGGTGCATGTAGTCAATGTAAAAACATTAACACCAACGTTAGGATTAGGTTAAAGAATATTACTAGATCTATAGTATATCCTAAGAAAGGTAATTGTAACACACAGCGTATAGTGTATTTAGCTATGTGTGTTAAGTGCTCCGCGTATTATATAGGAAAGACCGAGAGGAAATTCAAAACGCGTATATACGAGCACTTATATAGAATTAAGAAAGGAGACTCTAAGAATGCACTGAGTAGACACACGATAGAAAAAGGTAGTGACCATACATTCAACTTTGCCATTATAGACCAGGTTGAGGTGAGTGATAGGGGTGGTAATTGGAAAATATACTTGGCATGGTTGGAAAGTAAGTGGCAGATCTGTTTAGATGCTACATCTCCACCGGGGATAAACAATCACATAAGTATAAAACCCTTTTTAGTTTTAGAATAAAATGTAACCCAACTGTTCAACATATATTTTATTATAATTTTATTGGACAAATAATAGGTAGATGGTAATGAATTATAAGGGTATCCATTAAACTGATACACAATTGATTTAGTATACCAATAGATGTATTTTAGTATAAGTAGAATGTATATAGATTTATGCGTTCATTGTTTTAGTAAGAGTTGTACAAATATTTATTTTTTTATTTAAATAAAATATGTACACATATGTATAATGTAATGGTATGTATATATACTTATGTTTTTAATGTTTATTGCAACAAAATGGAATTTTTGGCGCCAAAATTGATTTAAAAAGGAAGTGGTATGTGTAGGCAAATGGTTCTGAAGAAATCTGGTATTGCAGATGAAAGCGCTTAACCATCACTATCAGCCTTGTATCTTGTTGCTGGCATTTTTATTAAAGTTGTGTGAAAAGAAGATCGTGATCCATTTGTATTCATTCACTGCTCGAGTCCAGGGATCTGCATTGGCCATTTTGGTGAATTGTTATTCACTGAGAGGATAACAGGTTCATACACAGTATATCTAGATGCAGATCTCTGCGTCAAGTGCAATTTCCTTTAAGAGCACACAGAGACCATAATCAGTCCAGGGCTGTTTTCTCCCTATTCTTCCAGATCCCAATAGGACTCCCCACTGGCACAGCTATAGAGTTGAGATCTCAGCTGAGTCACCAAGCAAAACCTCCAGCACCCTCTCTCTCCAAACAGTGCTTCGTGTCCCAGCCCAAGTAGCTAAGACACACTCTTTGAGGTTTGATTTACACACACACACACACACACACACACACACACACACACACACACACACACACACACACACAAACACACAGAGCTTGGAAAGGCTGACACAAGTTTACTATGCCCCTAAGGTAATTTTCACTGCCACTGGTCACTCCTGCCAGCTACATTAAGGCCCTTAACAAAAGGTGTCCAATCTTACTGTGTAATATTAATATTTACACAAATGGTAGTTTGACCAAGAGCAAGGCTATTAGGAGTGGCCCACACAGTGTCAGCAAAGAATTATGCAAGTACTCTCAAAAATAATTTTCTCTACACAGATCAGCCACAATATCTAGCACAAAACTGACAGCAAGGCACGTTGTGATCAGGGCCTAGGCAAGGAATACAATATAAATGAAAATCCTTATGAGGTATTTGTTTCCCACAAGTAATGCAATTATTAACTCTTCTAAAATTTTCCCAATGGGGTACTTAGCTTTAGTTTGAAGACTTCGATTCTGAAACTCAAATACGAAAATTTCAGGAGTCAGCCGACCGACACTTGCAAACTGCTTCTGCTACGGGCACCACGCGGCAAGAAAGACTGAATAAAATGGCGTCGGCTGCATGTTTTATACCCCTGACGACCTGGTGTCATGGAAGAGGAGACAGCAACCGACACAGGACCCAAGACTTTGTCATTCAGGCTGACTGAGGGCAACCTGCCCGCAGATTACCCAAATATAATGACTGCAACAGTGAAACATGAAGAGCATCACCAAAGAATTATGCAAGTACTCTCAAAAATAATTTTCTCTACACAGATCAGCCACAATGAAAGGTTTAAATATATTTAATAATAAATAATAAAAGAACAAGAAAATACTAAATGTATATTCACAGTGACATCAGAGTTCAAAACTACAGGAAATATTTAAAATAACATTGCAGTACAGGCTCACACAAATAAAGAAAAACATCTAAACTAAGGTTTACTCTATTCCTGACTGAATCTAAGAGAGTTATACTATTCCCTAAAAACTTACTTTTTTTAATTTCTCCAAATCTTTTGGATTTCTAATACCATGACAGGAATGGACCCCATTCCTAAGTCAAAGTACATTTAAAGTTCATGAAATTAGTATTGTTTAATTCTTTGATGTCAGCCAAAAGTGCTCTTTTCAACACTCGCAATGTGCCCAATAGTGATTCCTTCTGCAATTCGTACGGGCTTACATGGATTGGTAACATATCTAAATACGACTGCAGATTCTTTATAAGACCAGTTGCTCCTACTACTATTGGGACTGTTTTGGTATCTTTCTTCCACATTGCTCTCATTTCTGCCTGCAGATCCTGATATTTTATGACTTTGTGTCTCTCTGTACACAGCACACTGTAGTCACTGGGTGTGGCGATTTCAATGATTAATGCTACTTTTTGTCTTCTTTTTATGGACCACTATATCTGATTTTCTACTATCTATCTTTTGAACTGTTGGTAATGGGTGATCCCTCAGAGAGCAGTTGGCATGATGGTTAAGGTCTTCACCTCCCATGCACAAGGTTCGAGCCTGACCTCTGACCAATGCCTGTTTGGAGTTTGCATGTTCTCCCTGTGCCTCTGTGGGGTTTCTCTCATGTCTGAAAATCATGCTAAGTGTTTCCATATCAAACTCACCAATGAATGGAGTTGTGGGCAGCAGCATGGACTCTGCATGGTGCTCTATAGGGGGAAAAGTTGTACAACACCAACCGCTATGGGCATCTGCTGTGATGTGCAGTATCCTCAAGATAGGAGAACATGGATCACAGACTGCTTGCCGTAGCAGGGCTAGCCACTCAACGGTGTAAAATATGGCTCTATGTGATTTGGTCATGTTAACTAATGTCGCCAAAAATGGGCAAGGGTAGTTACCGGTGATAAGTGGGTTGAAGACCCGGCCTTCTCTGACCTATGCCAGAAATGCTTGATAATGGTGGAAGGGGTATATGTGACCCTATTGGTCAGTGTGTGCCTGCCATAAAGCCCAGCAGCCCTGGGTCAATAAGCTATGGGCCAGCTGGTGTCTAGCTGCCCAGCCTGGGTTACCTGGGTTAGCTCTGTTGAACAAAAGCTGGACGTAAAACCAACCAACCTGCCAAACATGAACTGAGAATTGCTATGCTTAATGTAAGTTCACCAACAGGATGCAGCTTGGAAGTTGATGACATGATGATACGGAGGAGGCTGTACATCCTATGTATCCAAGAGATGAGATGGAAGGACAGTGCAGCAAAGTCACTTGGTTTGGGATCCAGACTCTACTACTCAGGAGGGGAGACAAGCTAGAAATGGTGTAGGAACTGAGGTGAGAGAGAGGCTTCAGAAGGCAGTGAGGATATCATCAGAATTAATGACAAGACTCATGGCAATCAGACTCCAGTGTAATGATAGGGAAGTATTCATAATCTCAGCCTATGCCCCACAGCAGGGTTGTGATAGTGAGGTAAAGAGTGTATTCAGACAGTAGTTGCAGACTCTACTAGATAAAGCAAGCCAACATGAACTGGTGTTGATAATGGGGGACTTGCATGCACATATCGGGACAGACAGAACAGGATACGAGGAGTGCCTGGATCCACATGGGTGGGGCAACAGGAATAAAGAAGAAGCCATTCTAGACTTCTGTCTAATAAATGGCTTGATAGTAGCCAACACATGGTTCAGAAAGAGAGACATTCACAAGATCACATACAAGAGTAGCCAACATGCAACTCAGGTAGACTTCCTCATAGTAAGGAAAAAGCACCGGGGTAGAACCCATGATTGCAGTCATCCCCTGTGAAACAGTCCATAGCATAAACCACTAGTTGCTACAGTCAGCTGCAAGCAGTGGTCAGAGAAGGCTATACAATCAACAGAGATCAGGCTGAAGACCTGGAAGCTGACTGGAGAGAAAGTACAATAGTTTAAGGAATTACTCAGGGCTGTAGCATCCCAAGAAGAGGAGGAAATAGGTAGAGTTGAACAAGAATGGCAGCGCCTAAAAACAGCATGTGTCAGGACTACAGAAAAGATATTTGACCGAGCCAGGTATGGAAATAAAGTATGTAAGGAAAGCTGGTGGTGGAATGCTGAAGTCCAGGAAGTCATCAAAAGAAAGAAGGAGTGTTGGAAGAAGTGGAAGATAGAAAAAAAACTGACCAGGCTAGGAAGGACTATTGGTTGGCTAACAAAGAAGATAAGAAAGAAGTTGCAATTGTAACGAACAGGGCATCAGAGGCACTCTACCAACTTCTGGAAAGTGACTCAATAAGTGGCACAAAGAAACTATATCAGGTTGCAAGGCAAAGACAGAAAGATAAAGAAGATAGTCAGACACCCTTCATAAGGGATGCCAGCGACAACCTGCTCACCAGTCCACAGGACGTCAAAGGCAAATGGAAGTATTTCCAGCAGCTTCTGAATGAAGAAAACCCCATAGAAGCTGTACTGCCCCAGAAACATCCTACGATGAGAGAAGAAGAGAGGCCCACCTAGAAAAAGTAAGAACAGCACTGAGGAAAATGAAGTCAGGGAAAGCAGCAGGCTCAGATGAGGTCACTGCAGATATAATAAAGATGCTGGGTGAGATGGGGGGGGGGGTTTCCTGAGGGTACTCATAGCAGTGTGGAGAGAAGGGCATAGCCCAGATGACTGGAGAATAAGCATACTGATGCCACTGTACAAGAACAAAGGGGACATCCACAACTGTGGGCAGTACAGAGACATCAAACACCCATCACACTGCATGAAAGCTCGGGAGAGGGCGAGTGATAAATAAATACACAGAGCAGTAGAATGTAAGATAAGAGATGAGCAGTTTGGATTCAGATCAGGATGCATCACAATTGATCTGATGTTTGCAGTGAGACAGATACTTGAGAAGAAGCTAGAGATTAGGAGAGAATCCAACTGGGCATTCCTAGTCTTGGAGAAAGCATATGACAAGGTCCCAAGAAAGCTGATTTGGGCAGTACTGTGGTGGTTTGAAGTCCCATCAACATTGGCAGAATTAGTGCAGGCTGTGTACAAGGACCCAATGACTCAAGTACGAACAGTGTTCGACATCACAGCAGGGTTCCCATTGGAAGTGGGTGTACACCAGGGTTCAGGTCTGAGCCTACTGCTGTACATACTGGTGATGGACTACATTAGCAAACAAGTCAGAGGGGAAAGATCAACAAAGTTTCTGTATGCAGATGATGTGGCATTACAGACAGACTCTGAACTAGAATGTGAGCAAAGGATTGGAGAATGGAATGAAAAACTGAAAGCACATGGACTGAAACTAAGCACAGATAAGACAGTGGTAATGGCAGCAAACTGGGGAAATCAGAAGAGGCTGAGAATAGAGATAGAAGGGAAGATAGTGGAACAGGTAAACAGCTTCAAGTATCTGGGAGGGGTGGTTGAGGAGAAGGGAAGTCTGAATTAAGAGGTCAAAGCTAGAATCAGAGGGGCTGCATTCAACTGGCATAGAGTGTCTGGTGTAGTCTATGACAGAAGAATGCCAAAGAAGCTGAAAAGTAAGGTGTAGAAGACAGTGATGCGATCAGTACTACTGTATGGTACAGAAACCTGGAGAGTAAAGGCGGAACAGTTGAAGAAGCTAGAGATGATGGAAATGAAGTCCCTGAGATGGGTGGTAGGATGCACACTGTGGGACAGATGAAGAAATGACGACATAAGAGCAGAAGCCAAGGTAGCTCCAATTGCAGAAAAGATCAAAGAGAACAGATTACAGTGGTTTGGACACCTGTGCAGAACAGCAGAAGACAATCTGGTGAGGAAGATTTGGGACAGATAGGAAGAAGGTAAGATGAAGCGAGAATGTCCAGCAAACAGGTGGATGGATTGTGTGAGAGAATATCTGTGACAGTCAGGCATGAGTGTTGAAGAAGGCAGAAGTGTGGCAGTGAATCGAGAGAGCTGGTGACAATTAACATGATACCCTGACCCCATGTAGAAAAAATGGGCAAAAGGAGGCTGCTGATGATGATGATGGTAACGGGTGATCCCATGTGATATAAACTTCATCATTTTCTATGATGTTTGTGGCTCATGTCTCCAGTGTTTTTCCGCCCCTTCAATACCATAATGTTTGCACAATCCCCAGTGCAACAGTCTTGCCACATTATTATGCCTTTCAGTATACAGTCCTTCTGCCATTAGTATATCACATCCAGCAACAAGGTGTGCGACTGTTTCCAATTGTGTTTTACAAAACCTACATTTATCTGTTTCTCCCACATGTCCAGTGGACTTTGTAACCAGCGTGTATGTAGCCCACTATCTTGGGCTGGCAATATTAACCTTTCATCTGTTAATATGAATTTGCATCTCCTTAACTATTCCTGCATTTGTTCCTGATCAACATGAGGTTCTTCCAGAAGTTTTCTATACTTGCAACTGTATGCATTTTCAACATTTCTTGCCTTCTCATCTGATTCTTCACCTTATATTATCTTTTGTTTTTTGGCACATTCAGTTGCTGCCTGATTTTTATCTACTTCTGGTTTGACTTCCATTCCTGCTTGATGCTGATATGCTTCTGTTATAAGCAGGGAAGTCATCTTAGACTTGCTCTCCTCATGTTTCAAAACTTTTACTATGTTTGGGTCTTGTGAGGTCAGCAAATATGTATGGAGTCCCACAACTGCAGATCTATACATGTAATCAGTTTCAAGGAGGCCCATCCCTCCTTCCGAACGGGGAATATATAATCTTGGTATGCACTGATTTTTATAAATCATTTGGTGAGCATGAAGCATCTTTCTTGTTTTCCTATCTAATCTATGCAACACATTTCGGGGGCCAGTCAATCACTCCAAAACTGTAAGTTAGGACAGGAAGAGCAAATTGGTTTATAGCTTGGATTTTATTCTTAGATGTCAACACTGTTTTCAGGATTAATTTAAGTCTTCTAAAGTATTCCTTACTGTTTTATTTGCATTTGTTCATTGATCCTTCATCAGTTTTCAAATATTTATACACTCCCTCTTGCTCATGTTCTTTTTGTATCACATTCTTGTCCCAAACTGATGTTTTCTTGGTGCTGCCGTTTTCCTGCTTTAAAGGTTACTTTTGCACATTTATCAAGACCAAATGACATTCTTATATCACCTGAAAAGGTTTTAACAACCTGCAGTTGTGCTTTCAGTTCTTCATCTGATGAGCTATACAGTTTTAAATCATCGACAAAGAGAAGGTGAGAAGTCTTTATACTTTGTTGTTTTCTAGCAGCCAAATTATAGCCATGGCCTAAGCTGTTAAGTAAACAGCTTAATGGGTTAAGGGCAGGGCAGAATAGCAACAGTGACAGAGTCACCCTGGAATATCCCCCTTTGAATTTTTATCCCTGGGATAATAATTTGTCCTTTATCATGGCTAATTGCAAAGTGGTCTGCCACTGTTTCATGGTCACTGTAATGTAGTCGATCAGTGTAGGGCACATCTTATACATTTTTATGCACTCTTTCATGCTCACCAAATGATTTATGCACTCTTTTATCCAAGCTAATCAGCCTAGACATCCACATCCCACCCCCACCCCCAATTAGGGAAACCATCGTAAAAAACTTCTCCAAAGCCAACTTCACACTTCTTAAGACAGAAGTGGCAAACTTCATGACACCCATGCAGACGAACAATAGAGGTATGACTGCCGAATCCTACACAAATGCACTTTAGAAGCACTTACACGAGTGCATGGATCATGCTATCCCTAATAGAACCAAGATGTTATCCTCCAAAAAAAGGAAGCTAATCTGGTGGTCCTCTGCCATAAACAAACTCTACAACAGAAGAAAGAAACTGTTGCAAAAAAGAGTAAAATCCCATGACTGGAGGAACTCTCTGGTCAACCTCAGTAAGAAGCTGAGATCCCTCATAAAATCCTCCAAAGCTAGTTATGAAAACAAAATTGCCACTGACTCTAAAGACAACCATAAAGCATTCTATTGCTATGTCAAGAATCTAAATGGGAACACTCAGACCTGCTCTGAGTTACAGCACAATGGCACTAAATATACAGAACCAACTGATATTGCCAACATCCTAGCAGATAGGTTCAGTGCTAACTTTACTCCCCTCTCACCCCCTAGAGGGCCCATCTCTATACCAGAAGAATGCAAAGTTCCTATAATCACGGCTGCACAGGTAAAAAACACACTCTCCAAAGCCAAGAACACAGCATCCATGGGACCTGACAATAACCCAGGCTGCATTCTACATGAACTACAGAATGAACTTGCACCCTACCTAAGTATCATGTTCAGTCATAGCCTCACAACAGGCTTTGTACCCACTGAATGGCGCACCACGATGGTTATTCCACTCCACAAAGGGGGAGCCACGACAGACTCCGGGAACTACCGCCCCATTAGCCTGACGAGCCTGGTCTGCAAGGCCATGGAACGTATCATCGTAGAACTCATAAACAAAGACATTGGTAATCTCCAAACTCTGGACCCTACCCAGTTTGGATTTGTAAAAGGCAGATCATGTCTCCTAAACTTGATTGACTTCTTTGAAGCAGTCACCAAAGCCATAGATGAGGGTAAAATGGTTCACACAGCTTATCTAGATCTCGCCAAGGCTTTCAACACCATCCTCCACTCTGGAATTATAGATAAGCTCACTAAACTAGGTATAAATCCCTATGTCACAAGATGGGTTGCCAACTGGCTCATGGACAGAACCCACACTGTGAAAGTAGCGGATTCCAAATCCGACATCAATCCAGTGACAAGTGGAGTACCACAGGGTTCAGTTCTGGGTCCTCTCCTGTTTGGTATCTACTTCTCTGAAGTGCAGGCCAACACAGAAGGTCTTTGGCTAACAAAGTTTTCAGATGACTGCAAACTAGGAGCCATAATCGAAACTCCTAATGATGTAGACAAACTACAAAAGGGCCTCACTGAGACAGATACCTGGTGTCAAAGCCATGGCCTGAAGCTCAATGCCAAAAAGTGTATTGTCATCCCCTTTGGTAAAAACTCTGTACCCATGAACTACCACATAGCTGGTAGTCTACTTAATGCCGAAAATGTGATAAGAGACCTTGGGACACAGGTGGACAGTAGTCTCTCCTCTGATAATCACATCGCTACAGTGGTCAGAAAATCCTTCTATGTGGCTCATCTCATCACAAAAGGATTCTCATCCAGAAAAAAAGAGGTCATTGTTCCCCTCTACTCATCACTCATTAGACCCATTATAGAGTACAACGCCCCTTTTGGTATGTACCTCACAAGACATCTATAACAACTGGAAAGACCACAGAAATACCTCAAAAAGAGGATTACTGGCCTCAAACAGATGCCCTATGCAGACCATCTCAAAAAACTACAGCTTTACTCCATCGCATGTTGCCTACTCAGGGGTGATCTCTGCGTAACATACAAAGCTATGTCAAACCCAGAGCTGTTGGACATGCTCCACGTAAAGAAATCCCAATCCCTCCGAGATACACGCTCTAGGGACCTAAACCTTGTCACCACAATAAACAGAACATGCTGGAGGGATAGATTCCTGTCCCAGAGACTTCCCATACTCTGGAACAGACTACCTATCTATGTCAAACAGAGCTCCTCATTAGCACTCTTCAAGAAAAATCTTGATGATTGGATGGGAAATGGGAAATTCACCCCAGGAATCACTTCTGTGGCTCTGCTCAACAGTGGCACAGGAAAATATTTTTTTTGGGTGGCGAAAGCCATGGTACATTTTTTTGGCTAGGCTTGTATGGGCCCTAGGGCCGATAGCCTAGTCCCTACCTATGAACCTATGAACCTATGAATATGGGATACTATCAAATGCTTTTTTTTGTAGTTAATTTATGCCATACTTAGATTCTTCCCCTTTTTACAGTTCTCCACTATGACTTTATTTAACAACAAATGATCCTTTGTTCCATACGACTTTCTTTTATTGCCCTTTTTGTTCTACTGCCATACTTACGTTTTCTTCTAAATGACTATAAACTCTGTCAGCATCAGTTCCAGTGTATAGTTTATATGTCTTCGGAAGGCAAGTTATTGGGCTATGATTTTTAGGGTAGCTTGCAGGTTCACTCTTAAGTAGGAGCATTGTTTTTCCTGTTGTTAGCAAGGTTGGTGTCTGTTCGGGGTGCACATATAAATAGTTCTTACTCATGGCTAAATCTTCGTGCAAAGATGTTAATACTTTTAACCAGACATTAGGTACTGCATCTGGGCCTGGGGTTTTCCAGTTAGAGGCTTTTCATAACTTTGTTTCAGCCTCTCTGTTACTTCATCCCATTTCATATCCTGTACCTTTAAACGTCTTATTCTTTCTTTTACTTCTTCTATCCATTTAGCATCTTTGTAATGTTCCACAGGATCTTCATAGATACTTTTCCAAAATGTATCTATTTCTTCTTTTTTTGGCAGTTTTTCAATTCCTTTTACCTTGTTTCCTAGTTCTCTATAAAACCTTTTTGGGTCATCAATAAGTTGCTTATTTTGTAATTTTTCTTTATATTTATCTTCATATCTTCTAAGATTTTCCACATGTACTGAACTTTTTAGTTTGCTATTCGTGATAGTGCATTATAGAGCCTAGTCTGTTCTAATACTTCATTATTGCAATACAGATGTGGTGAATGGTGCTTCTTGTTGTTGTGGTCAGGTCCAAAACAGAATGCAGAATGCCCTGTCTCACTAAGAGAAATCTCAAAATAATATCTAAAATATTACTGCTAGGATAGCTTGCAGAATGACATAATTTCTGGTCATCTGACTTCTAGTTCTCATGCAATACTCATACAAGGGCTTTTACTTAGATCTTTGGCAGATGCTGGAAGTCATAAAACAATTACATTCCTTCATGCTTCCAAAGTAGCAATTAGTTCACCCTAAATACAGTACAGAGGACTTCCTAGTACAGACTTTGTGTCTCTAGCTGCATTGAAACATCTTTATAGCATAGCCCATAAAGTAATTTAATTTCAGATATTTTTCTAAGGTTTGCTGGACCGAGGTTAACCTCCTGTATTCCAGTTTTCACTGTTAAAATATATACAAATATATATATATATATATATATATATATATATATATATATATATATATATATACTCTTCCAGTAGGGCATACTGTGAATACATTTTAAACACAGCACTTTACAAATACATTTTCAGCACAAACATCTATACATAGTTTGATATACAGATGACATACAGTTTTAATGCATCTGTAACACAAGCTTCTTATATAAATTAGTATGATATTCATAAATGACATATAAATATTTACAAAATCCCAGCTAGCTGTGCTGGCAGTACTGCCTTTCATCAAACTTCTTCCCTCCTTCGAAGACTCAAGCTAGTTTTTCAAGGGACCCTTGAGAAACATTGCTTGAGAAGAATGAGCATATCTGGGAATATTCCAGCTGCCTGTGCATTGCTGAACCCATTACAGTGTTGCACTGTCATATTATATGCCTGCAACCCTAGGCTCCACCATAGTAACTTGGGATTTTGCTGGCTGGCTTCCTGTAGCCATAGACCCCCCTCAGACTTCTCCTGCCTTCTACTGCAAATACTTAGCAACAGGACCTCCCTATCATGGTAAGGTTTCATCATGTTAACACAGTGCAGTTTGTGCCCCTGCCTCCTGCCTAACAGTTCTACCATGTAGTTAACATCAATGACCTTCCTAACCAGTTTGAAGGGACCCTCCCAAGCTGCCTGCAGCTTGTTGTGTCTGACAGGAATGAGAACCATAACCTGCTGCCCCACAGTATACTCTGGCTCGAGCACTCCTGTCATACCAGACCTTGTTCTGCTGTTTGGCTGTTGCCAGGTTCTCCTGGGCCAAGCCCATGAGTTCCCTGAGCCTTGTCCTGAGGTTTAGGACATAAGCCCAACAGACTCCTTGTGAGATTCACACTCACCCTCCCACTCATCATGAATCAGATATAGAGGTCCCCTCACCCTATGCCCATACAGCAAAATCTGCAGATCATAGAACAGGATACCAATTTATAAGAATGTTATGGATTGGCAGAAAAATACTTCTTAAAAGTTATGAATGAGTGGTTAAATTAAGGTTTTATGTATGAAGAATTATGCAGCGGTATACTTACATTTGTATGGAAAAATGAAACAAAAAATAAAATTGGAAATTGAAGACCTATAATATTGAGCAATACAAATAACATTTTTATGAAAATAATTCATAAGAGAATAGAAAGTAAAATGAAAAGTGTTATGGAAATAGCATAAATAGTTTAAAGGGAAAAGGATGTCAAGAATTATTATTTATAGTAAGGGAAATCGTGGATGATAAACAGGACTGATGAAACCAAGAGCATGATAGGATATTTAAATAAAGCCTTTGATACAGTATGACATGAAAGAGTATAATCTTAGTAAAAAATGAAGAATGTATGCTGTTCTGCATATAATAAAAATAAAGTAAGAATGTTAGTGAATGGGTGGTTAAGCAAAGATGTCGATATAAAGAATGGTATATGTCAGGGATGTCCTATGAGCGGTATATTATTTGCATTAGTTATAAATGTATTAACCATAGATGTAGATACGCACATGAGAGGTGCTACTTATATTACTAATGAAGGAATAAAAATCCCAGTTATATTTACTTATACAGACGGTATTATATTGATTATGAGAAGCAAAGTCTGTATGAAAGAAGTCATATGTTATATACATCAATGTTTAAATATAATAGGCATGACTTTAAATACAGAAACAAGTAAAGGACTGGGTGATATAGTAAGGATAAGAGGATTATCCTTCTTGATGAAAGAAATCTCTGTGTTAGGAATACAATTTGGGGGTAAAAGTATAAGTGAGGAACAATGGAAAAGGATAACAGATGACATGAATGAACCTTGTTGTTTTGGAAAACATACAAGCTATCATTTAATTAAACGGTTTATTTGATTAATTCAGTTATAATGGGAAAGGTTGCATATTTAGCTATTATCTGTATGTTGCCAATAACCTATAAAAAAAGAAATACTACAAGGAGTTTTTCTTTTATATGGGGTCAAGTTTGAATCCAGTGAAGAGAGATCTCTTATATATTGACAAGAAGATGGAGGTTTAGGATAAATTAATCCAATTGTTTATGCTGCTTCTTTGAATTTGTATAAAGTTTTGTTTTGAATAAATGTTAAAAATAAAAAAAAAATAGTAGTAACTTTACTAAAGTATAAATATAAGCAGCACTGGGATATGTTAAAAATTTCAAAAGAGGAAAAGCATGTTTAAATTAAGTAATGAGATGTCAAGAAAAACATTTTTAATGGAAAACAAAAGTTAATGAAACTAAAAATGAAATAAAAGTGTGATTTAAAACTATCATGATATAATATTATTATGTTAATCCCTGGGCTGAGCTAATGAATGAAAAAGTTAGAGCTATAAAAGTACAAAAATCATGGTGTAATAAGCAAGTAAAATTTCAAACTTTTTATGGAGATTGGTGATTAATTAATTACCAGTAAAGTAAAATATGCCATATAAAAAAAAACAATGAAATAATCTGTATATATTGTTGTAAAGAAGAAACTACAGAATATCCATCCACAACCCCTTTTTCCATTTTTTATACATAGGTTAAGGGAGTCACTTCAACAATAGCAACCATCTAGAACCATGATTTACACTGCCGGGTGGCTAGCCCTGCCATGGTAGTTCTTTCACACCATATGCACACTCACACGTATGGCCAATTGAGAGTGCCCAGTCCACCTACTGCATGTCTTTGGAATGTGGGAGGAAACCAGAGCACCCAGAGGAAACCCGCACAAACACAGGGAGGACATGCAGACTCCACACAGAAGGCACCCCAGATGAGAATCAAACCAGAAAACCTCTTGCTGTGAGGCAACAACGTTATTCACTGTGTCAATGTGCCCTCCCCACCACTGTGCCATCCAAGGAACTACAGAACATGTTTTCCTACAATGCAAAATTGTGGGGAAGATTTGTGTAAATAAAATGTCCTTGAAAATATAAAGCAGGTAAATGTAATAAATATGGAAATGAACATGCATGGATATTATAGCACAAAAATAAGAAATATGTTAGGAAAATAGATAAAGGATTATTTGTATTTCATGCTGTGTGGACCGTTTGGAATGAAAGGCTAAATGAAATCATGTTTAATGGCAAAGGGAAGCTAACAGTACTTTTAAGGAACATTAGATGGTGGTTGTGGAAAAAGGAGGGGGGGTCAAATAAGATAATGAAGGTTTAACAAAAAACGAAAAGCAAGATACCGATGATTGTATGACAATAATGGAAAGGAATGAAAATGTGTACAGTATAAACATGTGTAAATATTTAAATATGTACGTTTGTAAATATTATTATACATAATGTTTTTAAATAAAGACCCCTACTCTTTCTGATAAGTTCTGTGGGCCCTTCACATCCACCTTAGCTACCAGCAGATAGATAGGACCTTGGTTTAACATTGCATGTAAAGAATGTCACATTCGGGACTGTAGCACCCCCAATTTTGCAGTGCAGTGCCAGCAATTTGAAAATTAATCTAGTCACCTAGAATGAGAATACAACCCACAGCCTTCTGCCCCAAAGCGACAAGCAAGCTACCTGCCGAGCCACGGAAACGCTGCCCCAAATTCTTGCACTAAGAGATTGAGAGGTACGCTTTGGGGAAATGTGTGGTTATAAAGCTATAAGTAGAACATGCTGATTCCCCTCAAGGGTGAAGGTACCACTTCTGGCGGTCTTGCCCTAAGGAATAACTTGGCCATTAGAGCACTCGCTAAAAGTGACTTGATCGTCAGCAAAAAAAAAAAAAACTGCAGATATTTTCTTGTGGAATTACTAGTAACTTATTTTTTTTCAACCTCTGCTTCCTATTTTCATTTTTAAATGAAACTGATTCGCTTTGAAGCATGTCGCCTCCTGATAAAAACAGTGATGCACTGATGGCCCGCATCTCCCAGCTGTGCTCTGGAAATATACATTCTGTACACTTTTAAAGTGTTTTCCCTGACCATCACAAACTATGTGTTTTCTGTGTGAGCTGAGCATACAGAATTTGTTTTGGTGATTCAGACTCTGACATTACGATTCATAAAGCTGTGCACACCTTGTTAGCAAAGTGTTATCACTGAACTCAAAATCCTCTTTTTGACATGACGTGCTTTTATTTATTTATTACTGACACCCATGTTTTGCTGGAATCACATGAGCTGTTCTACTGGTCACATCTAAGAGAGCCATGCATCTACCCTACTGGTCTGAGTCTTGAAATGAGAGCCAGATTTAGGACCTTTTCTGCAAACGCAGTGCATAACACCTGGCTTTCTTCATTTAGGCTGGTGTGTTGCCAGTGCCTTTTGGACTTTGTCCTCCCAGTGGTGAAGTGGTCACTTTTTTTTAGTCCATTTGTATTCTCCTCTAGACAATTGGATGGGCAGTAACATTATACATGCTCCTACCATAACTGACAGGTATTTTCTCCCCTCAGTCACCCAATCAGCTGATATAGCAATGTAATGTGCTCTATAATGATTAGTAATAAATAAACAACAAAATCCTCACCTCTATTCTTCTTCATGAGGAGGAAATCCACCCAAGAGGTGGAAAATTCTGTTTGCCCAGCCAATACTCCAGTAATCCAGTAACTGAAACTAAGTCCCAAACTCTGGTAACCAGCATCACATGAAGGATCCCTGCCTCTGGACTATGAGCTGGTAAGGTCTGCCTCCACTACATGCTGAAATCATGTTTTTTTTTTAATTTATTTTTATTTTATTTTACATTTGTTGGCCGGGATAGTCTGACTGGATATATGTCCATTTTCAGCAGAGGCCTGGGGAGAAAAGCTCCAAGATAATAATACACATTGAACATTTAGTAAATTCTAGTTTAAAGTAGATTACAGTCATAAGCAATACCAACATTTACCTCATATAATACTAACTTATTATAAAACACTTTACAAAACATAACATTATTTTCAACGTTATATATACATAACATTACATTCAGGTTTAAGACACATTGAGCAGGAGTTATACAATTGACCCTTCCTGAAATGGTGTGATAGAAAAAAGTTAGAAGTAGTTGAAGGTAAGGCATCTGTTACATTAAGTTATACTGTAACCCTTAGAAGCCTTTGGCTGCCCCAATGTATCTATGAACAAATGTGCTTTTATCAATGAATTAGGTCATTCATAAGTTAGTAGTAGGCTAACTGCCTGTGTGTGCTACTTTAAGCCTAGCCACTTACTCCATGTGAGAACCAAACCCTGCACCTTGTGTCTGTAGGGTAAATACCTTAACTATTATACCAACCTCCCAACAAGGTTCTCATTTATTTATTTATTGTATTTCATTCCCAGGAATATCTGACTGGGCAATAAAATCCCTTTTCAGTGGAGGCCCAGGTAGAAAAGCACCAGCAACCATAAATACCGGACTTTCATGGTAAACAAATGTTAAATAAATAAAATAAATAAATAAAATACATGCAAGTAAGGTACATACAGTATACCAAGAGAGCAAACATCTCTGCTAAGACAAAATTGATATAATTAAATCAAATCCACAATACGTACAGTGCACAGTATGGCATTTCCATTGCAGTCTACAGTACACAAAGTTTCATCCTCATTACATTGTATCACTAACAGGGATGGGTATGTGTGTGCAGACTTCACTTAGATTGAAGAAAGACAAAGAGTACCCTCATATAAACAGTATACAGGATTACATTCATGTTGCAATATGCAGACTTACTTCCCATTAGAGCAATTGGCAGTGCCAGATATCGGTGTGCTGACTTAACCTTTAAATTCACTAAGAAAATGATGGAATAATACAGTGAGAGATGCTGATAACTGCAATATTACATCTGTGTAAACAAGAATTAGTTTAGAGTGGGCAACATGTTGCTCCATATGGAAAAACATAAGAGAATGTATTGGAGTTGTTACCTGTAGTAATGAAGTGTAAGGTTGGGTTAACTTTTCCATTCTGATGCAGCCCAATACTGTGTTGTGTTTTTCCCCAGAGATCAAGCAGCAATTTATTCCCATTGTTTTAAGTTTTTCATGTATTGAAATGCTTCTTTTGTGCACCCTTCCCCCTTTACTGTCAAGCATCTTTTCTATTAGAGTCTAATGGCCTTTAACCTCAAAAGCCATTGTTCTATGTGTATCCTTTAATAGGGTAAAGTCTTGCTGGGGGAGAGGATATCAGAATTACAAAGCAAATTAAAATAACTTTGAAGGTGACAGGATTGCCACCCAAGTTGTCATTTTGTCCTTGCTCAGCTAGGTCACTTCCTTGTCCTTTGCCCATCTATGCCATCCCATTTTTAACTCTTTGACAGTTTTGTTCCACAGTTTGAGAAAAGTACATCATCCTAGAATACTTCTTACTGAAGTGCATGCATAACCTTACAATTTATGATTTTTTTTAATTTGTTTATTATGTGAGTGAGCTGGTCCTTCTCAGACCCATTTCAGCCATAACCCTGGCCACATGGGCAGGGTCAATGCAATGCACACACACACACACACACACACACACACACACACACACACACACACACACACACACACACACACACATATATATATATATATATATATATATATTGTGTGTGTGTGTGTGTGTGTATATTTACATACACACACATATAGTCTAGCCAATCAACCTGCATGTTTTTTTTTGTAATCAACTAGATCATATAGAACACAATAACTAAATAACAAAATGTGTTTTACAGCACCAACATATGATGTCCAGTCCTGATTTTTGGTTACTGTCCCTGCTGAATTTTGTACATTTTCCACATGTCTGGTTTCCTTCCACCTTCCAAAAATATGTGTGTGTGTGTGTGTGTGTGTGTGTGTGTGTGTGTGTGTGTGTGTGTGTGTGTGCATGTGCGTTTATATGTGTGTGTGTACATGTGTGTGTGGGCATGTGTGTGTGTGTGTGTGTGTGTGTGTGTGTGTGTGTGTGTGTGTGTGTGCATGCGCGCATTTATATGTGTGTGCACGTGTGTGTGTATGCCTGTGCATGTGTTTGTATGTGTGTGTTTGCATGCACGCGCGTGTGCTTGTGTGTGTGTGTGTGTTTGTATGTGTGCGTGTGTTTGCACGTGCGCGCGTGCGTGTGTGTGTGTCTGTGTGTTTATATGTGTGTGCATGTGTGTGATTATATGTGTGTGCATGTGGTGTGTGTGTGTGTGTGTGTGCGTGTGTATTTATATGTGTGTGTGTGTGTGTGTGGTGTGTGTGCATGTGTGTTTATATGTGTGTGCGTGTGGTGTGTGTGTGTGTGTGTTTATATGTGTGTGCGTGTGGCGTGTGTGCTTTTAGATGTGTGTGTATGTGTGTTTAATACTGGTAACCATGGCAGAGTATTGACCAGCCCAGGACAAAAAAAAATCAAGACCTACCAAAACACAAAGAAAGATTGTATATAAGAATGTGTTGATCAGAACAAAACTATATGTGACATGAAGCCCATAAAACACTAAAGACACTTTCAGATGGCAAGGAGCATCTCTCTCTCTCTCTATATATATATATATATCTATATATATATATATATATATATATATATATATATATATATAAAAATCATCATAAAGTAAAAGATATGCGATATTTACAATGATGTACAATAGGAGGAAGACAGGAAGAAAAGCAGAGAAGGAGAAGAAGGTAAAGAGAAGAAATGGAGAAAAGAAATATGGTGGTGACAGTGCAAAGGTAGAAAATAAAGATGCCAAACAGTGCGAATGTCGAGAGAAGGGTTCATGAAAAGAGTTAGATAACTGCGGAAGGATAGAAGTAGGTACAAGCAGCTGAGATAGAAAGATGTTTTGGCAAGAACAACAGTTTTGAGTGGATTGAATAGCTTTATGTCTGGAGGGCATGGATCATGGATTCAAACATTTTGGTCTGATGAGCGAGAAGTCATGACTTGTTATGATGGCAGAAAAGGGCAGTTCCATTAAATAGCAAAGATTGGAGGTTGTAGGTGGAAGTTCTAGAATATGTTTGCTACGGCTTACAGGAAATCTTGATTAATTAGATTGACTAAAAGAGTGCCAAGTAGTAATTGTCATTTCTATTTTATAGGTATCCAGATCATGATTGAAAAGAGAGATTGACAAGAACTACTTAACTAGTTAGCAAATAATACCCACTGACACAGTAATCAGAAAGTCAGGACTGAGCCTTGACCCACAAAGCAAATATCTTACCATTTGAGTACCCATAGTCTTAGGTTCATAGGTATATACTAGACTAATGACCACTAAGGCCTTTCTAAGTCATGCAACTCAAATTATCCTAGGGTGGGCTATTTTACCTTTTGAGGTTGGTTTAAGAGGTGTATGTTACTTAGGGCATGATTTAACTGCTGCCACTGTCCATCAGAGACATAGTTGTCAGACCACACTTGAACTTGTCTTCCTTTAGTATAGTGTTGAGTATATCTGCCTGTCATGCAGAAGACTGGGGTTCGATTTCCCAGTGGGGAGTCTGTGCCAATTGTGGGTGTTTGGCATAATGGTTAAGGTTACCCTGCAAACACAAGGTGCAGGATTTGATTCTCACAGGAGGTATTTGGCTAGGCTTAAAATGGCCCCTAGGGGCAGTTAGCTTAGTACTAATATATGAATGGATTTCCCATCCACTAGTCCAGGTTATGCTTGAATAAAGTTAGGGAGGAGCTCTACTTCACATGGATGGAAAGCCTATTCCAGAAAAATGGGAATTCTCTAAGATACATACCTGTCCCTCCAAAATGTTCTATTTAAATTGCAAGCAAAGTTTAAATGTATTTATTTATTTATTTATTTTACATTTGTTGATCAGGATAGTCAGACTGGATTCATTTCCATTTTCAGTGGAGGCCCAGGGACAAAAGCTCCAAGGTAAGCAGTTAGTATTACAAATACAATATATACAGTGGTTACATACTTAACAAGTTATACAAATTCCAAGGTTAGTGATAATCCTGGGTATAAGTCCGGGTTAAGTAACACAACTAAGCTAAATTACAATTTTTAACACCATACTAGAGGAGAGTTAGTCAGGTTTATACATTGACATAGCCAGTTTAGTTTCAAATATCGTTTCAGTCTTTTCTTAAAGTGACTCAGAGCAGTAAGTAAAGTAATATTAGCTGGAGTGAGTTCCAGGATCTACCTACAGGGTTGGCAAAGAGAGAGTGACTGGCTGACTTATTAGTTTTGATAGTCTGAACTAGCAGTCTATTAGAAGATGGAAGAGGTCTGGGATTATTATAGGGGGTGTTAACGTTTTTAAGTGCAGGAGTATTGTCTGGATTGTAAAGGATTTCATATGCCATAATCACTTGGTTATACTGGATCAAGCTGGGCAGTTCTAGCAACCGAAGCTGGTTTAGATTGATACAGTGGTGTGTCCTATAAGGCAAACCAGTGGCAATCCTTGGATTTAGTAGTTCTGATGTTGCTCATTTTGTAGATATGCAAAAGGTGTAGCAGGATGGGATTCAAGGATGCTTTGTATGTCAGGCATAAACAGAGTATAGGGATAGGGATTTGAGATGATCTGCAGAGGACATTGTGTTTTTACCCTGTATTGTTTTTGTGAGGAACCTCTGTGGATGTTCCAGTTGTTGCATGTGCCTGGGAACGTACATACCGAAGGGTGCATTATGCTCAATGATGGGTCTGAGAAGGCCTGAGTACAGTGGCATGATGACTTCTCTGGACTTATATGCCATGGCCTTACTTATAAGATGAGTGACATAGAATAATTTTATTACTACCTTAAATGCATGTTGATCAAAAGCCAGGTTACTATCTACATGGGTCCCTAAATCCCTGACTACTGTGTCTACTTTTAAGGGTGTTTTATTGATGAGGTAGTTTCCCAGGGTGACCGACTTCTAAAAAGGCACTATTATGCATTTCTTGGCATTTTAGTTTAAGACGTGGCTTTGGCATTAGTCATTTGTTTGTGTTAGACCTTCCTGTAAAATTGTAGTATCCTGTGAAGTTTCTCTGATTGCTCCTAGCTTGTAGTCCTCTGTAGACTTGTTAACCAGAGACCCTTGACTTTTCAGAAAGAGAAGCCAAAGAAGAGGGTGACCCAGCACAGAGCCCTGGGAGACTCCATTGGTGAACAGCCTCTTTGTGGAGGTGGTCTCTCCAAATCTAATCTCCTAGGTCCTATCTGTGAGCCAGCTGGCTTTACAATGGGTTACACAGGAGCTTATGCCTAATCCCTTGAATTTATTTGCTCTGCCTTCATCCATTGCCTTAATGGCATTCTCAAAGAAGTGCACCAGGTTCAGTAGGCATGAACTGCCTTTGATTAAACCAAACTGGGTTGGGTCGATTGTTTGAAGGTTTCCTACATCACTATTAATCATTTCCATGGTAATTCTTTTTCCTGTCTTTGTATGTGAGACTAGTCAGACTAATAGGTCTGTAGTTCCCACAATCTGATGATGGCCCACCCTTGTGTGAAGAAATGACTGTTGTGGTCCTCTATTCACATGGCACGAAGTCAGTTCACAAGCTGTGGTTGAATAGTAACTCCAGTGGCCCTGATAGATTATATTTCATGCTATTTAGGAGGCTTCCTGGGATATTGTCAGGGTTCATTGAAGCTGTATTCTTGGCCTTAGTGACTGCCTTTAACCTACTGAGAGTTGGGAGGGCAGTTATGTTAGATGGTCTTTCTTGGGGGGGTTGGGGGTGAGAGGAAAGTAAAGTTGGAGCTGAATTTGTCAGCCAGAAGATCTGCTATATAGCGCCTTTTTTAGGCAAGGTTCAAATGACAAATTCACCACCGTAACAGGAACAGGCAAGCAAAATCTGAGGGTAATGCTACTCAATGCTAGAAGTCGAAATCTCAAAATGCACTCACTCGAGGCACTCCTTAAAATGGAGAACATCGATATCTGTGCAGTGACTGAGACCTGGTTCAAGGCTCTAGAGAGCACCCCTGCATTACCAGGCTATAACTCATATCTCACTTTTCGGCTATCTAACCTGAACCAGAAAACCAAAGGTGGAGGTGTGTCCATATTCATTAAAGATATCCACACCTCCAGGCTAGTTGTGCAGCATAATGCATCCAAGGTTATCCAACTGCAACTAACTCTGGACAAAACTGCAATCCAGATTATAGCTTGCTACAGATCCCCCACCATGCTTCAGGATTCCCACTCCCCTTTTCTTGATATACTGGAAAATATTAGGGTTCAACCAAACACACTAATAATGGGCGATTTCAACTACCCCACCATTAACTGGGAAAACTACTCATGTACCAACTCCTTCACTCAACGCTTTCTGGAATTCATAAATTCCAATGCCCTGGATCAACTTATCCACACCCCCACCAGGGGCAACAATATCCTAGACCTAGTCATTACCAACATGAGTGACCAGTGTTCCACACCTGAAGTCAACTCCTCATTGGTCAGATCCAACCATGAGCTAATCACCCTAGATATCCACATGCCACCCCCACCCACATTAAGGAAACCACAATAAAAAAAAAGCCAACTTCATGCTTCTTAAGACAGAAGTGGCGAACTTCATGACACCCATGAAGATGGACAATACAGTTACGACTGCTGAATCCTACACAAATGCAATCTATAAGCACTTACACGAGTGCATGGATCATGCTATCCCAAACAGAACCAAGATGCTATCCTCCAAAAAGGAAGCTAATCTTGTGGTCCCCTGCCATAAACAAATTCTACAACAGAAAGAAGAAACTGTTGCAAAGAGAGTAAAATCCCATGAGTGGATGAGCTCCCTGGTCAGCCTCAGTAAGAAGCTGAGATCCCTTAAAGATCCTACAAAGCTAGTTACAAAAATAAAAATGCCACTGATTCTAAGGGCAACCACAAAGCATTCTATAGCTATGTCAAGAATCTCAATGGCAACACCCAGATCTGCTCTGAGTTACAGCACAATGGCACGAAAATTACAGAACCAACTGATATTGCCAACATCCTGTCAGGCAGGTTCAGTGCTAAATTTACCCTCCTCTCAGCCCCTAAAGGGCCCATATTTATACAGGAAGAATGCAGAGTCCCTGTAATCACATCTATGCAGGTAAAAGCTGCACTCTCTAAAACCAAAAACACCGCATCCATAGGACCGGACAAGATCCTAGGCTGCGTTTTATACAAACTTCAGAATGAGCTGGCTCCCCAGCTAAGCACCATGTTTAATCATAGTCTCACGTCAGGCTTTGTGCCCACTGAATGGCACACAGTAACAATTATCCCACTCCACAAAGGGGGAGCCACCACTGATCCTGGGAACTATCGCCCTATTAGCCTGATGTGCCTGGTCTGCAAGGCCATGGAACATATCATCATGGAACTCATAAAAAAAGACATTGGTAACCTCCAAACTCTGTATCCCACCCAGTTCGGGTTTATGAAAGGCAGATCATGCCTTCTGAACCTGATCGACTTCTTTGAGACAGCCACCAAAGCCGTAGACGAGGGTAAGGTGGTTCACACAGCCTATCCTGACCTCGCCAAGGCTTTCGACACTATCTCCCATTCTGGAATTATAGCTAAACTCACTAAACTAGGTATAAATCCCTACATCACAAGATGGGTTGCCAAATGGCTCACTGACAGAACCCACACTGTAAAAGTTGCAGACTCCAAGTCTGACTTCAAACCAGTGACAAGTGGAGTACCACAGGGTTCAGTCCTGGGACCTCTCCTGTTTGGTATCTGCTTCTCTGAAGTTCAGGCTAACACAGGAGGCCTCTGGCTAATGAAGTCTGCAGATGACTGCAAACTAGGAGCCATAGTCGAGTCCTCAAATGATAAGGACATCCTACAGAAGGGCCTCACTGAGACAGATGCCTGGTGTCAGAGGCATGGCCTCAAGCTCAGTGCTAAAAAGTGCATTGTCATCCCCTTTGGTAAAAACTCTATACCCATGAACTACCACATAAATGGCAGTCTCCTTAATGCTGAATGTGTGATAAGAGACCTTGGGACCCAGATGGACAGTAGTCTCTCCTTTGATAATCACATCGCCACAGTTGTCAGGAAATCCTTCTATGTGGCACAACTCATCACAAAAAGGTTCTCATCCAGGAAAAAAGCGGTCACTGTTCCCCTCTACTCATCACTCATTAGACCCATTATAGAGCACAACGCCTCTTTGGAATGTACCTCACAAGACATCTGCAGCAGCCGGAAAGGCCACCGAAGTACCTCACAAAGAAGACTACTGGCCTCAAACAGATGCCCTACACTGACTGTCTGAAAAAAACTCCAGCTTTACTCTGTAGCATATCGCCTACTCTGAGGAGATCTCTGCCTAACATATAAAGCTATGTTAATCCCAGAGCTGTTTGACATGCTACACCTAAAGAAATCTCAATCCCTCTGAGCTACATGGTCTAGGGACCTAAACCTTGTCACCACAATAAACAGGACTTGCTGGAGGGATAGATTCCTGTCCCAAGAGACTTCCCACACTCTGGAACAAGCTATCCATCTATGTCAAGGAAAGTTCCTCATTAACACTCTTCAAGAAAAATCTTGATGAGTGGATGGGAAATGGAAATACACCCCGGGGATCACTTCTGTAGCTCTGCTCGACAGGGGCACAGGAAATTAACTTTCTTGGGTGGCGTAAGCCAGGGAAACATGTTGGCTATGCTTACTTAGGCCCTTGGGCCAATAGTCTAGTACCTACCTATGAACCTACCTATGAACCTATGAAGGTGTCTCAATTTACCAGTTGTGTGCTGCCTTTGAGGTTTCAGACATAGCTAAAGCCTTATGGTTGTCCTTGGACTTGGATGCTATCTTTACTTCAGAATTTGCTTTGTTGGACTTAATTAGTCTTAGTTGTCTATTCAGTTTAATGAGAGCTTTTATAATTTTTGATGTTACAGTGCCTAATTTTAGCTGTGACTTTCTATTTCGATACAACCTGTTTAATTTTGGATTCCACCAGAATGATTTGTTTTTTTAAGTTAGTTTTAGGCTTACATCTGGTAGGCACAGCCATCTCTCTGCACTCATTGATATGGTTATACAGAGATTCTTTGAATAATTATGCATAGGCTACTGTGTTATCTGGGTTTGGAGGGGCTTGAAATGTTGACAGGTTATCGCTTAGCGAAAGGTAGATTGCTTGAAGTAGTCCTTAACTGTGACAGGGATTCCTGGGGTTACAGAACTGATTTTTATTTCAAAAGAGACTGGTTTTTGATCTATCCTTACCACAGAGAACATGACACTTGTGTGTGGGATGGGGTAGTGATCTACCACGCTTGTGAGAACCAGGTCTGATATGTTTGCACCTCTCGTAGGCATGTGTGCTATCTGGTCCAGGATGCTTGTGTTTACAAAGTCTAGAAATCTCTGCGTCTGCAAATTTGGGGTCATGTAGGATTCCTAGTTTATAGAGGGATAATTAAAGTCATCCATGAATATAGTATTTGACTACTGAGTGACTCTAATAGGTCTAAGTATGAGCTTTGGGTTTCATGGGACATAGAGGGTGACCTGTAGCTTGTTAGGATATCGTATGGGACTTTGTCCATGGTAATCTGGACATGGAAGGATTTCAGTGCATCAACTAATCCAGAGGTGTGCTTGTTATTGATGTAGTTCGAGACACCTCCATATTTAGTCCCTGCCTGTGCAGTTTCTGGTCTAAATGTGTGGATGGTTCTGAAACCTTGAACTGCTGGGGTACTATATGCAGCTTTAAACCATGTCTCTGTAACTACACAGATGTCTGCATTCTCAAGGGCGAGGAGAACTTGTTAGGAGTGGAGATTTTTGTTTAAACTCTTGGCATTGAACAGTAACACTTTTAGATTTCCTTGGGTAGATTTTGCTATGCTTGAAGTTTTGTCAATTTGGTATTACCTATAAACTTAGAGGGAACAGGTGCAGACCATCCTTGGCAAGGCAATGTTCATAGGTGTTTCATAAGTATTTACTAGGCTAACGATCATAAGGGCCTTTTTAAGCCTGCCATGCACCCCAAATCTCTGACGAGTTCTGATACCCTTGATAAGTGTAAGCAAGGGTCTAGGAGATAAACTATTTACAGGTTACCTGTTTACATCAGAGACATAGGTGCCAAACCAGGGATGAATTTCTGGTTTCCCATCCAATTGTCCAAGTTGCACTTGAATTGGATTAGGGAGGAACTCTGCTTCACATGGATGGGAGCCTGTTCCATAGACTGGGTAGTCTCTGGGATACATGCCTATCTCTCCATCAGGTCCTACTTATATCACATGCAAGGTTTAAGTCTTTAGAATAGGTAATTTTGGTACTTTTTGTTTTGTGGATATACAGGAGGTCCATCAGAGTTGGGTCTGACAATGCCCTGTATGCCAGGCATAGATCTCCCCTCAAAAGCCTGTAGGAGACAGAATAAAGGGATACGGCCTTGAGGCGGTCTGCATTGGACATATTACTTATGCCTTGTATTCTTTTAGTGAGGAACCTCTGTGGACATTCCATTTGTTGGATATGCCTGGTTAGGTACATACCAAAGGGGACATTGTACTCAATGATAGGTCTGATGAATCCCGAATACAGTGGAACAATAACTTCTTTGGACTTAGATGCAATACCTTTGTTTATAAGTTGTGCAACACAGAATGATTTCCTCACTGCTGTAGACATGTAATGATCAAAGGCTAGATTACTATCTATGTTTGTCCCTAAGTCCCTGACTACTGGGTCAACTCTAAGGGGTGTGTTGTCAATATGATAGTTACCAGGTATAGATGACTTCCCAAAGGATACCATCATGCGTTTCTTGGCATTTATTTTAGTCCATGACTTTGACACTAGTTGTTTGTCTGTGTCATCCCCTCCTGGAGAACATTTGTGTCAGTATGAGATTCAATGACAGCTCCTAATTTGCAATCATCTGCAAATTTAGTCAGCCAGAGACCACTGACATTGGCCTTGACTTCTGAGAAGTAAATGCCAAACAGGTGCGGAAGGACTGATCCCTGAGGGACTCCACTTGTGACTGGCCTCTTTGTAGAGGTGGACTCCCCAATTCTAACTTCCTGGGTCTTGTCTGTGAGCCAGTTGGCTATCCACTGGGTGACATATGGGTTTGTACCTAACCTTTTGAGTTTATTAACAATGCCCAAGTGGGGTATTGTGTCAAATGCCTTGGCCAGGTCAAGGTAGTCAGTGTGAATGATTCTGCCCTCATCCATTGCTTTGGTAAGCGTCTCAAAGAAGTCCACCAGGCTGAGTAGGTATGATCTGCCCTTTATGAAACCAAACTGGATTGGGTCCAGTTTCTGGAG
This sequence comes from Protopterus annectens, assembly GCF_019279795.1. NCBI lineage: Eukaryota > Metazoa > Chordata > Ceratodontiformes > Protopteridae > Protopterus > Protopterus annectens. The sequence continues at coordinate 65,844,552 of NC_056741.1, read as the reverse complement.
CTTTACTATATTTCTATTGATCATCTCCATGATAATTCTTTCCATGGCTTTACATATAAGACTAGTGAGACCTATGGGTCTGTAGTTTTCAGGGTCTGTAGATTGCCCATCTTTGTGGAGAAGGATGACTGTTGCCTTTCTCCATTCATGAGGCATGAAGCCTGTTTGGAGGCTACAGTTAAATAGTAATTCCAGAGGCCCTGATAGGTCATGTTTCATGCTATTTAGAAGACATCCTGGGATATTGTCTGAGCCCATTGATGCAGTGTTCTTGGTTTTAGAGAGAGCATTAAGGACCTGTTCCCTAGTGATAGTAGGGGGAGTTATATTTGATGATATTTCCTGAGGGAAGGTTGAGGGGGAGAGAGGAGTAAAGTTAGAGGTGAATTTATCAGCCAGGAGGTTTGCTATATCTTCTGGCTCAGTATAGGTGGCTCCATTTACAATGAGCACTGCACACAATTGTGTATTGCCTTTGAGGTTGCAGACATAGCTAATGAAAGCTTTGTGGTTGTCCTTTGCCTGGGAGGGTCTATATTAGAACATCGAAGTATGACTACATCGAATGTTCTAATATCGTACCCTTTGCATCGAATGCTGAAAATAGCGAAGTTGCAGAATATCGAATACTTTCCTAGGGAAAGTATTCAGTGGGCCGTTTCTGCAACTTCGCTATTTCTTCGACTGTGCAGTGAAGGTTACGGACCGGGTTAAGGTAAGTGTGCGAATGAAGATGAGTGTGCGATAGGGACCTTAGGGTTAGGGAGCGGTTAAGGTGAGGGTGCGATAGGGACTTTAGGGTAAGGTGAGTGTGCTATAGGGACTTTAGGGTTAGGGAGCTGGTAAGGTGAGTGTGCAGTAGTTACGGACCTTAGGGTTAGGGTTGGGTTAAGATAAGTGGATAGTTAGTAGTGTATATATGGTTTAGTGTAGGGTTTTGTGAAGTGTATGAGTGTGGATTATGTATTTTGGTGTGCTTGTGTTGTGTGTATGTAGCAAATTTTTTCCCTGGGAAAAAATTCGCTGTTCTGAGTGTTCGATGTTATGGTGTTTCGAGTGAAATGGTTCAATATTAGAACATTTGATGTGGTCATACTTCAATTTTCTAATATAGACCCGCCTGGGAGGCCAACCTTACCTCAAATTTGTCTTTGGTAGACTTTATTTGTCCTCTGAGTTGTTTGTTTAGTTTAATGAGAGTGATTTTATCCTGAAAACACAATTAAACTTCAAAAACGTATAAAAACAAAAATCTGATGTAAGCAAAGCAGCTACCCGAATAAACTGAATAAATTTAATGTAAAACCGCTTTTCGTTTGCTACAATAAACAAACTTCTTCAGACAAAAGTAGCAACTCGAATAAGTAATATAAATACACCCTAATTTAAAACTTAATTAATTAGTCAATTAAATGTCAAGTTCTTTAGTCATTCAGAATAAAAGACATACTACCATCTTCTTACAGCTCATCTAGACTATGCAATACAGTATAAGCTAGAACAAAGGTAAATAAGAATAAAAATAAAAATAAAACTAGAAAATAGAAGATAAAAACAATAACCTCATCATTAGTGTTAAATTCTGAGAAAGAGTAAGTCACAGAATAATAAATAAATGTGTGATGTAAATATATATGTTCATGTAAATTTTATATATGTACATACATATGCACAAAATCAAAACACTACAATGTATAGAAATAAATAATGGGACCTGGTTCAGAAACACTGGCTAAGCTGTTCAAAAACCCATATTTAAGCAAATAAGCCTCCCTTCACCTCTTTAAACTTTTAAGTTTTAGAATGCTGCTAATAGAGCAGCATTCATTCAGGCCCGGGAAATTATAGGCATTTAATCTTATCTGCCATATTAACTCTAATTCTTCTAGCTTTAGGGGTGTTGGACCACCCCTAACATCCTGAAGAATTTGGTCTATCAATAAAAATTTAAAACTGTGCTCAGGGCAAATTAATATATGCTTAGCCAATGCGTTCTCTGACTTTTTCTTATTGATGGCGTAAAAATGCTCATACATCTGGTCACGGAGTCTCCTCTCCTTTTTTCCAATGTAGAAAGTGGGACAATTCTGACACTGAGCTAGATAAACAATCATTTTCGAGTTACAGCTCACCCTACATTTCAAACTGTATTGGAATTCTTGCACCTTAAATCTGTTAGATTCTATTACATGTTTACAATAGTTACATGCTTGGCATTTATACATCCCAACAGTTTTAGGATGCGTACGTTGGTGCTGCTCAAATAATGCCTTTAAGTTTTTACCTTTCCTATAAGTCACACCAGGCTGGTGACCCATCCTAGTGTACACATTTGGGTCACTTCTAAATAAGGCCCAATTTTTCCGAATGATGTCTGTGCAAACGTTACTATCAATGTTATAGGTAGTGATAAACATAGGACCCTGGATTTTGGGTTTAACAACGGTATTGTCTACATTAACCAAAACAGGCTCCAAGTTCCCTATTTGTTGAATCTGTGTATACCTAATGCCTAAATTCGGCTTGTACATACATCTTATTCTCTTATTCATAACTTCTTCTACAAGATCATTAATCAAAGTTTCAGGGTACCCCCGGTGCAAGGACATACTTTTTAATAGTTGACATTCATCTTTGAAATCAGCATCATGACTAACAATACGTGCTGCCCTCACTAACTGGCCTTTGATAACAGCGCATTTCTGATAATATGGATGACAGCTAGAGAAATGTAAAAAGGAATTTGAATATGTGCTTTTCCTATGTATTTTTGCTAAATAGCTTTTAGATACAGGATCTTTTGATAACCATATATCTAAATAAGCAACAGCTTCCATACTAAATGTAGAGGTGAATTTCAAAAACTGGGTGGTGCCATTAAAATGATTCACTACCATTTTGCTGGTCACTTCATTTCCATCCAGTAGAATGAAAATGTTGTCCAGGTATCATGTATAGAAAACTATTCTGTCCTTAATCTCCAAATTGTTAAGTACAAACACACATTCCCAATGGGCCATAACCAAATTGGCTATACTTGCCCTGCAAGGGGAACCCATTGCAACACCTACTTTTGGTAGATAGAAATTATCACCAAGCATAAAAAAGCTGTTAAAGAATTAAGTGCATTAGTTCACTGACTGGATCTATTTCCTTCCTAGTAGCACCATTTTTCCTTAAAGCTTGACACACCCAGTCAGTAGCAATATCATGAGGAATGCACGTATACAAATTCTTTACATCCACAGTGAGGAAATTGTATCTTTTATTAAACTCTAATCCATCAATTTTCTCTAGAAATGACCACGAGTCTTTACAAATTTGGTGTTCACATACCAAACATTTTTGTAAAATAGAATCTATTATTTTCACACATGAATATGTAGGTGATCCTCGTCCATCAACTAATGGGTGCATAGGGGGATTTACCACGTCTTTGTGAATTTTAGGTATGCCAAACAAATAGGGGTACCTAGGGTACACAGTAGACATGTAGTTAAAGATGTTCTGATCAACTCTATCCTCTATGTACATTTCCTCAATGCTGTTTTTGATACTGTTATATAGGTTCATAGTTTAGTACTAGGCTAACTGCCCCTGCGAGCCATTTTAAGCCTAGCCAGTTATCCCTTGTGAGACTCAAACACTGCACCTTGTGTTTGCAAGGCAAACACCTTATCCATTAAGCCACCCTCCCAACCCTATATATATAAATATGCTCTATTTACTTCCAAACATGAACTAAGTGTGTAAGAAGGACTATCAAGTAGGTTCACCATACATTTAAAATAGTCCAAATTATCAAACACAACTAGCCCCCCTCCCTTGTCTGGTTTGCAAATGCGGATATCATGTGTTTTAATAAAATTAAGGCATTCTCTTTCAGTCTTCCTTCTATCGTCAGTGGTGCACATACCGTGTCCATATTTAAATCTTTGCCTGATGTCGAGTTCACACATTTGCTCAAAAACCTGTAACAAAGGATGCAACGGAGGGTGAAAAGTACTTGGAATTCTGAATTTGTCACCGCTTTCTACTCCTAAACATCCACCCATCATTAAATTGAAGTTTAATTTCCTAGTGTAAAGTTTAACATCTATAATAGTCTTTACTATGTCAAGTTTCTGAGCAGGGACGTATGTGTAACCCTTTGAAAACAAATCTACCATCTCTGGGGTAATACTAACAGAAGAAAAATTATACACATTAAAATCACCATTTACATTAGTAATAATAACTGGGATGTGTTTGGTTTGTTGGAGTGATACACCATTCACATTATTGCAAGCAAAAGCAACATCAGAAGCATTGGAAACATTACAAGGTGCATTTTGTACATCTAGAAAGACACGGTCTGAATCAGAAGAATCAAGACATATACTTCGATCCTTTAGTTCAGTAACAAAAGTACCAGTATTTAAGTCTTGTGTGTCTTGAATTTCTGTTGGACCTCTGGGTGTGTGGACCGTTCAATTGCTTCTTTCTGGCACCTAAAAATTATTGTCCCTAGAGTTAAGGTTGTATTGGCAAACTTATTAGAGTTTTGTAATCTTTCACTCCTTCTAACTTCAGCTTGCATTACTTCTTCATTAACCGTGACATTGTTAATAGTAGCATTATTATGAGCTGTTTAATTCTCGTGTAAGTTCACATTAGCACTGGGTATCGAAACCCTATTAGCACGAGATAAATTGTCAGGTCTTGATTTACCTTGCTAGACCTGTGCTGGTGGTGGTGAAGGGTACACAGGGCCATCTTGATATGCTTTACAGTCCCTATCAAGCTTCTTTATTTTATTATTCTTGAGTTTAATCAAGCATTGGTCAATACTTGAAAAAAATGCACCCATATTCGTATTTATATCTATAAAATTCTTTATCCAACTTAATCATGCCGTCTAACTCAGCTACTTGTTCACTCAACATATCGACTGACAGGGTATAATGCTTAATCATTAATTCCAATAGTTCAAAGCCCTGCCGGTTGAAAAGTTCAAGTAATTCCTTGTGGAAAGTGGAGTCGGCGACCAAACCAGTCGGAAATTGATAGTGTCTCAACCCCTTAGGCACTACCTTATGAGAAGGACACTCTCGAAAATAAGATATTTCAAGTTGAATCTTCTTTAATTTAACCATTAAACTATCTAATAATTTAAGTTAGAGACAATATCATTATAGTCACCTTCTTTATCCCATTGTTGCTGTACAGCCATGTTCGAAGGGGCAGAAAAAGTAAAACTCCCAGCCAGCCAGTTCCCAATATCGGGGTAATGTAAACTGTTACTAACCCCTTCAATTGTTGTATTAATGATGGACTTCTGCGTAGACAAGTTTTGGTTAGTTGTGATTATTGGATTCCTCATATTCAGTTGTGGAGTTACCATTTAAACTCGCTGATGCCACATTATCCAATGATGGTGTATGGGCTGGAATACTCCTCTGCTCTTGTTCGATCCTCAGGGCACCAGACGCTTGCTTAGCAGATGGAACGGCTTCCTGATTATCCAGAATATCAGCAGGGTTGTTTAAACTTAAATTCAATGCTGACGAAGATGATAACAATGCACTAGTCAGTCATTGTTGGTGCTCTAGGTGATCAAGTCTCACCAATAAAGAGCCCATTCTTGACAATAAAGAGTCTAACAGGTTACTATTCACCAAAATAGAGTCCTTAGCTGGTGCTGCATTGATTGCACTATCACAGTGTTTGAGAAGCTCGGGTGTAGCGTTTGGAGAAAAGCCGCTAGGGCTAACTTCAGAACCAGACGCCATACAAACTGAAAACA
>NC_056741.1:65528767-65533767 GCF_019279795.1 Protopterus annectens | reverse complement strand
TATATATATTATATATATACATACATATATATATATATATATATATATATATATATATATATATACATCCACACACACACATCCACACACACACATATACATACACTCATATATAAGTTATTGCTCACACATGGATAAGTATAGTTAGAGTGTGTTGTTTGTGTTGTCCAGGACAGATGGGGTGTAGAAACAGTGAGTGGATGAGGCTTCAGGGGGTCAATTACAGTTGTAATAATACATAATAGTACATAATTTGCACTATGTAATTTACTTGTCACTGTAGCTTGTTAGAGAACGGGGAACCAGGCACCTTTTGAGAAATATACTTCCTGTGGACTGGGCTACATTGGTGATGTATATTATTACATAAGTGATACAAATAAAACAGTAAATCACAATGAGTGATATGAATGCTTCTGATATTACTATGTCTGGCAAACAGTATGTTCAATTATGGCCATAATCAAGGGCGATTATATAAAGTTTTATTGGTCCAGGACCAAAGTGAACAATGCCTCTCCTCTGCTACTAGCTGCTGTTGGCTAAGCTGAACTGTGTCAGAATATGAGGCTGAAAATGGCAAACGTGTATCTGTTGCCTGCTATCACACAGCCATAGGGTCTATGTTATGTCACATGCAGACAAACCAGCAGTGGGCCCTGCTAAGACTGTCCCAGCATATAAAGTGGGCTGCAGTCACTGTCATTCTAATTGTTTGCTGAGATTTTATATCAAGGTTGATGTGTTTGGGTGATATAGCATATAAGAAACCCACATTGGAAGTAAACATGTAACCCATGATCCATCATCAAACAAAAGGATGTAACACTTCTGTCCCAGATTTAAGTTAGCAGACTCATCAAAAGAGGCTCATGATGTCACTGTTAGATGTACAAACTGTCTGTATCCTCCACTGAAAGAAGTCCTTCAATAGGAGACATTGTAGTCACACTGGAGGGTTAACTCTGGTGAGTAAAACAGCCACTCCAGTCTACAGACATGAAGAGCATGGACACAAAGAGACATCATCTTGCAATTGCTGTCTGTCATGCAGTTCCTACATACAGCACAATAATTCAGATTCTTCTTTAATACTGCAATACTTACTGCTTATTTGGTGCTGTAGTACTTACTGCTTCTTTAATACTGCAATACTTACTGCTTATTTGATGCTGTAACGGTTATTGCTTATTTAATGCTGTAGTACTTGTGCTTCTTTAATACTGCAATACTTATACTGCTTTCCCTGACTTGCAACTGAAACTACTTTGGTCTGGGTTGGTGTGGTTGAGTTTTAAGGGGTCAGGTATGAAATAATGGCATTAACAGAATACCACTGGGATGACAAGCTTATCAGTATCATAGGTCTATCATTATCAGTAGCCTTCACTGTGTGTATAGGAACAGGGGTACTAAATACAGAGGAAGGGGTCAGAGTACAGGGCTCACACCTGGAACAAACAGGTAGCCTTCACTGTGGGTATAGGAACGGGGTACTAAATACAGAGGAAGGGGTCAGAATACAGGACTCACACTTGGAACAGACAGGTAGCCTTCATTGTGGGTGTAGGAACAGGGGTACGGAATATAGAGGAAGGGGTTGGAGTACAGGACTCACACCTGGAACAGACAGGCATCCTTCACTGTGGGTATAGGAACAGGGGTACTAAATACAGAGGAAGGGGTCAAAGTACAGGACTTACACCTGGAACAGACAGATAGCCTTCACTGTGGGTATAGGAACAGGGGTACTAAATACAGAGGAAGGGGTCGGAGCACAGGACTCACACCTGGAACAGACTGGTAGCCTTCACTGTGGGTATAGAAACAGGGGCACTAAATACAGAGAAAGGGGTCAGAGTACAGGACTTATACCTGGAACAGACAGACAGACAGACACTGCTGTGGAAAGCACTCAGTAGTATCACAGTCCTTTCTCTACCTGTGGGTATTACTGAGATTGCTGTTGCATGGACACTAGATACAGGGGACAAGGTCAAGGTACAGGAATCATGGTTACTAATAACAAAACACTTGTGGGAAGCTCAAAGCAGTGCCATATCTGGACACCAGAATGTCTGATAACCTAACCTTACTTATTTTCAGTGTTGCAACTCTACCTTTATCAACAAAGAGCAAGTCTATGACAATGAGTATCTCATTCAGATTGGGACAGTCAGCAAAACTGCTGACTGATCATTAGCACATTTAGTTTTGTGCAGTTTATGTAATAGCTGTCTTGTAAACCCCAAGTTTCACATGATCACTCTGACAGTGATGCACTTTTTCAATCTTAAAAAAATCCGATACTCATCTTTATTTTTAATCAAACAACAGTCCTTCAGTTTGTGTTGGTAACTGATAGTCTAACATACAAGGTCTACAAAGCAATGACATTCTATCCCATTAAAGTCTGACTGGACACAGGTCCATTTTCAGCAGAGGCCCAGTGAGAAAAGCTCCAACAATATGAAAAGCAAACAAACATTATACCACAAGAAAATTACAGAGTACAGGTCAACAATGAAACTACACATTGCAAATATAAATAACTGAAAGCAATTTTAACACAATTTGTACATCAAAGAGTATACAGTATTATACAAACTAGACTAGCATATTAGAAAGCACAGTATGATATTTTTGAGGAAGACTTGAAATGATTTGAGGTAAAAGAGTAAGTATATATAGGGAAGGAAGAAGGCATAATAGGATAGTACTGTAAAGTATAGATCTAAAGGAAGTCAGGGGGTGTGTATAAAAAGTAGAGAATATAGAGTTAGTTAGGTGGGTAGCAAGAGCAAAGCCAGGATTTTTCTAAGTAAGTAAATAGAAGTTTTTTAAATTGTACTATGGTGCAGATGGAAGTGGGTGGTTTATTCCATATTTTAGGAATGATGTTAGAGAATACGGATTCTCCAGCTGAGTTGTTAGCTTTGGTGGATTTAACTAGGAGTTTGTCACTGGAACGGAGTGTTCTAGTGGTGGTGTATGATTGTATGAGATCTTGGAGGGCTGGGATTTTATCTGGTTCAGGGAGTATTTTATGAGTGAAGGTTAGTTGCTTGTATTGGAGGAGCTGAGGAAGTTCTAGCCAGTTTAGTTGTTTAAGGGCTGCGCAATGGTGTGTTTTGTAGGGGGAGTTTGTAGCAATTTTGTCTACTTTATTGTAACATGAGTCTAGTTTAGTAAGGTATGATTTGTATAGGTTGGTTTAGTATAGGGAAGGCGTAGAGTACGGGTGACAGGAGGTGTGTCCAAGCAATGGTAGCGTTTGTCGATCTGATTAAAAATGTCTTGTTTTTGTAAAGGAGGCCTAATTTTTTATGAACGTTTTTGATAGTTTGGGCTATGCGGATATCAAATTTTAGATTGTTGTCAGTTTCGACACCTAGCAGTTTGGTACGTTTCACAGGGGTGATAATAGTTTTGTTTTTGGACTCTAGGGTGAAAACTGGGAGTGTTGCAGGTGTTCTTGAGGGGTAGAAGAGAAGGAGTTTGGTTTTATTCGGGTTTAGAATGAGATGAGAACTGGTAAGCCAGGATTCTACTGATAGAAATGAGTTCTGGGTTATGGTGTGGAGGTCCTGTATGGTGGGGGCAGAGCATATGAGGGTGCAGTCATCTGCATATTGTATCACAGATGCTTGGTGAGTGAAGGTGTGGAGCTGGTTGGTAAAGAGGGAGAAAAATAGGGGTCCTAAAATCGAGCCTTGTGGGACACCTAGGGAGACTCAGGGCACCTTCCACGCACCCAGACCATTAGTTAGCTTGACTTGAGCTTGACTTGAGCTGACTAACAGGTTTGTTCACAAAGCCCTTCAAAGCTTTCATGCCAACAGAGAGAGAGAGAGAGAGACAGAGAGAGAGAGGGAAGGCGGCTAAGGCCTTGATAATGATGGTGCTATGAAAATTAACAAAAATGTCCACACCCTGGCATAAAAAAAATAAATAAATAAGGGGGATGGAGGGGGAGCAACTACTGTAGCAGTGATCACTCAAAAATGTGCTGTTATGGAAAGCTTGCTTAAACAACCGTACTGCATTCCTCTATGCTGCAGTAGTCTAAGATATATGGGTAGATTACCATAGCTTACAAAAAGCAGGGAGAAGGAGAAAGGATGATTGTAAAGGAACCACTGGAGAATGGTCTTAGCAAAGCTTGTCCTAGACCTGCAGAAAAAATCTAGTTTGCAGTGCTTTGGAAAAGTATGCACAAAAGACCAAGCTGCTGCTTCTAGAATACTTCCAGAATCCAACCATTTCCAAAAGTCAGAGATGAAACCAAGGCCTTGGTAGAATGAGGCTTGACCCTGTCTGGAATAGCTTGTTATAGTGGGGGCAACAAAAAAGTAATAGCACAAGACAACCCTTTTTATACCTTCATAAGAAATGAAAACTGATCAGTAGTTCTAAAAGATTATGTTCTGTCAAGATAGCACCTATGTTTTCCGTGGGCATCCAAGGCATGCAGTATCCCTTCTATCCATTTTTAGATTCTGTAAGAAGATATGGAGATAGCTTGGCTTAAGTTAAACTCAGATACCACTTTAGACAGAAAGTAGGATTCGTTCTTAAAGAGACCCTATCTCTGTGGAAAATGAGATAAGTTTGACCCACCATAAAAACATGCAACTCAGATTCTCTTCTTGCTGAGATCAGAGCAATAAATACGACTGTATTCCATGTCAAGAATCTGAAGTCAGCCTGATGAGCTGGTTGAAATGGAGCAAGATGTATTTTTTAAACCACAAAATTAAGATCCCAAGCAGCAGAGTTTTCTAGGAGACTTCTTTACAACACCGCTTTCACTTTACAACACCACTTTCAAAACCATTTTCTCATGACACACTGCATTGATAGAAGGGGATCTATGGACAAGCATGTTGAAATAGCCAACAGATGAACCTTGATCGAGGAGAAAGACAATGAATGTAAGATGCCTGTGGAGTGGATTTGTTCTGAATTGTTCTGAAAAGCTATATACCAGGCTATCATAG
>NC_056741.1:65448767-65523767 GCF_019279795.1 Protopterus annectens | reverse complement strand
TGCCTGTTGTTACTACTTTATGATTTCTTCCAGTCTGATCCTGAAATTGATCCATTTGGATCAGTGTTTCACCCAAAACAAACTTAAATAAATAAATAAATGTCTGTGTGTGTGTGTGTGTGTGTGTGTGTGTGTGTGTGTGTGTGTGTGTGTGTGTGTGTGTGTGCGCGCGTGTGTGTGACAGCCTTTCAAAGAAATCTCACCTAACTTTGGAGTTTTCTCTTGTACTGACATCCCAGAGCCAGGAGACCACCAACTGAAATGGCTCTGCAGTTTAAAGTGTTTTATAAAATGCATCAAAAATACTGATGCCAGTACCTTTATCATATAGATATACAACCTCCTCAGATGTGACTGCTTCCAAACCCTCAAGCCTAATTGAAATGAGTATCTCTCAGCCAGTAACAAAAAGAGATGATACTTTACAAATATGGCTTCTGTCTTTACTCGGAGTAAAAAGTTTCAAGTGGGCCACAAAATACATAAGCGATTTCCAGTAACATGTCCCTGTTGACAGTACATTGGTACGTCTTCCTTCAAATAAATAAGTTTCACTTAATCTTCTTCACAGTTTTTTAGAGCCACTAAGTCACAAAACAAGTTATCATTGCAAGGTATATATAAAAAAGAAAGAAACATAAAAGTGAAGTTTCAGTGTTCAGAATGAGACAGTTTATTGCGGAATTGTTTTTCTTTTACCTTTCTTATCTCTACCAGCAGAATCTTGTCTTGTACCTCGGTATAGATATATACCATGAAGGGGTCATCCATTTCACAAATTCAGTAGAAGCAGGGTTTAAACGGGACACTAGCCCCCTTCATTAATGGCATAAACATTAGAAACCACATATTAGTACTGGTACCTGTACTGTAATGTCTCACTATAGCTACATCCTGTTTTTTGGGGGGAAGGCATTTTAGAAGCAGCACAGGACAATAAGCGATGTGGTTTACTATCTATTATACAACGACCCTCCATTAATATTCTAAAATGTGCATGCTGATTGGTCAGCGTGCACGTTCTAAATCAGAGTTATAGTAATGGAAAAAGGTCTGGTCGCCCAGACTTTTTCCATTAGTATAACTATTTTTTTACAGCAACGGAGAACGCAAGATCTCCGTTGCTTTATACACACTGTCTCACTATGTTAAAGGAGTTTAACATAGCGAGACAGCTTTAAAAAAAGTAACGGAGATCTTCCTATCTCCGTTGCTTTAGTTAAAGCTGTCTCGCTATGTTAAACTCCTTTAACACAGCGAGACAGTTTGTAAAAAACAATGGAGATCTTGCTTTCTCCATTGCTTTTGCCCACAGCTCTGAGTAAGCATACGCATGTGCAGTACATCAGAACTGCCACAGAATACCAGACAGTTGCAGAAGGGCAGCGAAGAGGCATTATACAATGCCATTATTTAAGAAAAGTAATTTTTTTTTTTCTTAAATAATGTCATTGTATAATAGCAATAACCCACTTCTGGGTGTGGGTAATGCTGGATTTACCCACAGTTGTCTTTGTTTGGCCACTTGGGCTATGCCCTCATGACCAAACCACACCAACCGTGGGTAAATCCAGCATTACCCACACCCAGGCGTGGGTTATTGCTATAATAAAGCACACCATTAGTGCTTTAAATTTGAGTGTGTGTGTGTGTGTGTGTGTGTGTGTGTGTGTGTGTATGTGCATATATATATATATATATATATATATATATATATATATATATATATTATATACACATACATATGCAATGGATTGTACCGTATGTGTGTGATAGCAACAAACTGAAAGATATTACTGTGGCTATTATGTATTTATTCATTCATTTGATCATAGTCAAATATCTGTGGCATAGACAGTTAATAAAGTGACTGTAATTGGTAGGCACATTTGTGTGTGTGTGTGTGTGTGTGTGTGTGTGTGTGTGTGTGTGTGTGTGTGTGTGTGTGTGTGTGTGTGTGTGTGTGTCTGTCTGTGTGTGTGTGTGTGTGTGTGTGTGTGTGTGTCTGCACCCATGTGTAAGGGCACGTGTATGTGTGGGAGGTGTGAGCGTTTGAAAAAGTGTATTTGTGTGTCTGGACGTTAGTGAATGTTTATGAATTTGTGTATGCATCTATAGATGCCTGATTATGTGTGCATGTGAGTATATTTGTGCATGTGTATATGCATATGCAATATGTCATCTTGCCTGCATGTGTGTGATTGCTTGTGTGTGTGTGTGTGTGTGTGTGTGTGTGTGTGTGTGTGTGTGTGTGTGTGTGTGTGTGTGTGTGTGTGTGTGTCTCTATATGCATATATATATATATATACACACACACACACACACACACACACACACACACACACACACACACACACACACACACACACACACACATACCTCTGTGTCTATGTGTTGCATTATGAACATTTAAAAAAAAAATCAAAACACAAAAAAAAATTTTGGAGAAGGCAATCCCGCCACCCATGTGAACTATACCAACTTAACTATAGCGTTACAGTGGGGAAAAGTGAAAAAAGCTATGGAGTTTGCCCAGAGTCACACAATGCAAGTCCATGCAGTTTGAGTTATCTGTAATTAAAATAAATTGCATAAAGGTCACTGACAGGAGAATGCCTCATGAAATGTTGGATATCCCCCTCTCTTACACACATACACACAACGGGTACCCCTTACTTGTCCCTCAGCAGATACAATGCATTTAGTCTCCTCTTAGGTTTTTACTGTCTTTGTAAATCACAAATGATTACATTCAGTCATGAATACCATACATTTGAGTTTCAATCTTTATATCCTTCATTAAATTTATGTTAAGGCAAAAGCTGTTATTCTAGTAATTTTTTTTTGAGTTTAAAAGAGGAATAATTAAAATTTGTTTGTGAATGTGTGTCTTTCTCCTGCCATTAATGTTGACTGTGTTTAGATTTCTTGTGCTGCAAAGTTGAGATATATGCTTATATGTGCCCTGTCCATCTCCCTCATAGCTCATAAACTATTGCTGACCTTAAGTAATGCAAAGCTCCTCATTATGTTATTTAAAAAAATAACTGTTCAACTGAGCTTATAAGTTACTGCAGCAGATTAATGCCACTGTTTTTTAGCCAAGGGTGTAGGGTTCAAAGCCCCCCACCCTTTTGTAATTTTTTTTCATGTTTTAGCTGTTGCTCCCAAGTCCTCTCTGGTGTCTAGTGGTGGCACAGAGAACTAATATCCTTGATGGGAGAGGGTGCAGTGTTTGAATCCTTCTAGTGCCCTTAACGTACTGTATTTAGAGTATCCATGCTTTTTACTGGTCCTCCTTGATCCACATTGTCTGTGTTTTCTTTTTTTATAAGTACCCATAAGATAAATTGTTAAAGAATTATCTCTGGTAGTTTGCATTTTTTCCAGCCAACATCTTTGCTAATTACCCTTAAGGCACGAGCTGAAGGTGTACTCCTTGGTGTCTAGTGTGCCACCCCCACGAGCCATGTTATGTGCAACTATGGTTTAGGCAATAGATGAAAGTATAATCCCTGGTGTCTAGCATTTCCCCCAACCAATGTTATCTTTAAGTGCTGTTAAGACACAAGTTATCCCTGGTGGCTCGTGTTCCCCTGACCTAATATTGCAGGATTTGCTCATAAGCATATAGAAGTATGGCGGTATGAAAGCACCCCAACCCATGCACACATGCATATTCACACATTCATACCATACATACACACACACACACACACACACACACACACACACACACACACACACACACACACACACACACACACACACACACACACGCACAGGTACGCACCTAACCAACCCCATCTTTTACTCCCTTACTGCAACCTCCCAGGCAGACACACACTCACGCATGCAGCCCCTCACATACACACACACACACACACACACACACACACACACACACACACACACACATCCCCCTAACACTACCTGTCTGCTAACTCCCAGGCACTTACCTCTACCTCGATAAGTGAACACATTAGCATGACCATCCTCTAGCAGCATTGTTACCTTAAACAGTCAATCATCTCTCTGAATCACTCAGCTACATAAATGGCATACCAGATTTGAGGGAGTGCACATGGCTAATTAGCATATAACTCTTACCCACAATGCCTCATTCACATTTAGCACAGCCTCAGAGACAGCTCACCGTAGTGATGCATGTCTTTGTGTTGCAGGACAATGGTAGGGATGTGTCTGAATCAGAAATGGTTACTTTGAGCTGTGCACCTTTCTGAATTGGGTTCTGTGTGTGCATGTGCAGGGGGGCAAGGACTCATAAACAGGAATTTTTTTCTCCAGCAGGGAAGCTGTTTTCACAGTTTCTCTCTCTCCATCATACTGCCTTCACTGTCACTGAATGTCACAGCATCTATTTCTTCTCTGTCTGTAGATCAAATGTTTTAATAAAACCTAGAGTGCAATTTGAATCATTGCATAACTTCCTGAATTTAAGTTGAGTAATACTGAAAGGTTTCTATAATAGGCAAATAAAATAGTACAGTTTATTCTCTTTGTATTCGTAGTATCTTGGGGGGAGGGGGCAGCATACTGGTGTAGCCATTACTATATTTGTTTCACAAATCCAAGTTCTGATACCCCATCACAAACTGAGTGCTGTTTGCATGTTTGCATGTATTTCCTACACAAGCATGGTTTTTTTACAGACACTTTGTTTTTTTCCCGTCTCCCAAAAAACATGCTGGTTAATTTGCTACTGTCAAGTTTCCATATACTTTGCATTTACCCTGGAACTTGGGATTTGGTCATTGATGAAAAGGGTCTTTGATAACCAAGTCACTTACACAGTTAAGATGAATAAATGAAAAAATAATAATGTCTCTGAGACCCCATTCTGAAGAAGCCTACTTTGGATGTAGGTGAAAGCGCTAAATCATTTGTGTGCAATAAATGGTTTTAATTTAAGTTTACCCATTTCGTGTTTTGGATCAAATTTTCAGTTTGGAGTATCACAGTCTATGCATTTGGCGTTAAGCAGCAGGTATCAACGCCGTGGTTCTGTTGTACTGGTTTCATTGAGCTGCTACAGTATTTGTAAGAATGGAACAAAAAGATATCTGTGAGGGGAGAAACAAGAAGGCACAAGTATTACTGACAGCCTACACTGGCTATCATAAAAAATGGCAGCAAGCTTTTAGTATTTACAGATTCTTATATTTGTAAATTAGAACTATATAAATTTTGACTAGCATTAATACACCTGGACCCAAACTGATGACCAAGTTGAAGGGAAATAAATGGATGCGATCTTCTCATACAGCAGTAGATCAAAGCTCATTTGTCTACAGACAGAAAAATGAACAGGGAACTTGTCACCATTTCTTATAGGAGGGCTTTGCCTTCATTTCACCCATGCAGTATCCTGCACCACCTACACCCCAAATGAAATAACTAATTCTAATATCAATAAACGTGTTGGTAAGTTATTAATACCCTGACAACAAGTTGACAATGTGATGTCCTGCTGTTGACTGAACAGACCTTGATGTAGTGGGCAATGTCAGACTGACCAAACACCAAATTACTTCTCCTGTCCACATTCAGTAGCTGCAGTGCATCTAAAAATCTGCACGAACATGCAAAACAGCCAAATTATGAAAATGTGTGGCCCATCAATTATTCCACGTTAATGCAGCTAACCTCAGTGTAGGTGTCATAGGTGTCCCCCTTACTGTCCATCATGACGTCCCATTCTGTGAGGCTTTCTAGGCTGCCATGTATCAGGGTGCCTACAAGGCTGATGCCACCCCCCCCAAACCTGCAAAGCCATCCTCAGATGGCCAGATGATAAGCAATCCCTAGCCTGAGAGTTATGTGCCTGGGTCACTACAAGGAATTTTTTAGCTGTAGAAAAATGAACATAAATGGGAGAAAAATAAAATAATAAAGAAAAACAGAATGCATAAATAAAATAGCAAAAACAGAGAAAAAGGATTGGGGAGAGACAAAAGAGAAAATACACTCAATACAATCAGACATCAAGTTACACAGTATTAAATTTCTTACTTTAAAACTGTTCTATTTTCATGAATCTTTATTGAAGTAAAACAGAATATACAGGGTCTTTATTCATACTTTGATTTCAAAATGTACGGGATAGGCTTATACAAACTTTGAGATGATAGCAAGTGTTTATACACACTTTTAGGATGACATTTTATGGGATATGCTTATGTGTACTTGACGGGGACATGTTTAATATCAAGTAATAGGTTCATAGGTTCATAGGTTCATAGGTTCATAGGTTGGTACTAGGCTATCAGCCCTAGGGCCTATACAAGCCTAGCCATAACAATTCCCTGGCTATTTCTTCCCACATTATTTACTTTCCTGGACCCCTGTCTAGCAGGGCAACTGACATGATCCCTGGGGTGAATTTCCTTTCTCCCATCCAATCATCAAGGTTCCTCTTGAAGAGGTCCAAAGAGGCACTCTGCTTGACATGTATGGGCAATCTATTCCAGAGTCTGGGGAATCTCTGGGTCAGGAACCTATCCCTCCAGCATGTTTTGTTTATTGTGATGACAAGGTTTAGATCCTTGGAGAGTGTAGCTCTGAGGGATTGGGATTTCTTTAAGTGTAGCATGTCCAACAGCTCTGGGTTTGACATGGCCTTGTATGTTAAGCAGAGATCGCCTCTGAGTAGACGATATGCGACAGAGTATAGCTGGAGTTTTTTAAGGCGGTCAGCGTAGGGCATCTGCTTTAGGCCTGTGATTCTTTTAGTGAGGTATTTCTGAGGCCTTTCCAGTTGTTGCAGATGTCTTGAGAGGTACATACCAAATGGGGCATTGTATTCTATAATGGGTCTAATGAGGGATGAGTACAGTGGGACAATGACCTCCTTTTTCTGGATGAAAAGCCCTTCTTGATGAGGTGTGCCACATAGAAGGATTTCCTGACTGTTGTGGCGATGTGGTTATCGAAGGTGAGACCACTGTCCACCTGTGTCCCTAAGTCTCTTATCACACTTTCTGTGTTTAGTGTACTGCCACCTATATGGTAATTCATGGATACATGTTTTTCCCAAAGGGATAACAATACATTTCTTGGCATTGAGCTTGAGCCCATGGCTCTGGCACCAAGCATCTGTTTCTGTAAGGCCCTTTTGTAGAGTATCCACATCATTTGGGGATTCAATAATGGCTCCCAGTTTGCAGTCATCTGCAAACTTTGTTAGCCAGAGTCCCTTAGTGTTGACCTGTACTTCAGAGAAGTAGATGCCAAACAAGAGCGGCCCCAGGACTGAACCCTGAGGTACTCCACTTGTCACTTGTCTGGAGCTGGATTTGGAGTCGGCTACTTTTACAGTGTGGGTTCTATCAGTAAGCCATTTAGCAACCCATTGGGTGACATAGGGATTAATACCCAACTTAGTAAGTTTATCTATGATTCCAGAGTGGGGGATGGCGTCAAAGGCCTTGGCAAGGTCTAGATAGGCTGTGTGGACCACCTTACCCTTGTCCATGGCTCTGGAGACTGATTCAAAGAAGTCAATCAGGTTCAGGAGGCAAGATCAGCCCTTCACAAACCCAAACTGGGTGGGGTCCAGTGTTTGAAGGTTGCCAATGTCTTTGTTTATAAGTTCCATGATAATACGCTCCATGGCCTTGCAGATAAGGCTTGTCAGACTGATGGGATGGTAGTTTCCGGGATCCAAGGTGGATCCCCCCTTGTGGATTGGGATAACTGTAGCTCTGCGCCACTCAGTGGGCATGAAACCTGAGGTGAGGCTATGATTAAACATGACACTTAGGTGAGGTGCCAGTTCATATTGTAGTTCATGTAGTACACAGCCTGGGATGTCATCTGGTCCCATGGATGCTGTATTCTTGGCTTTAGAGAGTGCGTTTTGTACCTGTGTGGCCGTTATTACTGGAATTTGGCAATCTTCTGGTATTGAGATGGGCCATTTAGGGGTGAGAGGGATGAAGTTGGCACTGAATCGATCTGCCAGGATATTGGCAATATCCTTCGGATCAGTATATTTAATGCCATTCTGTTTTAGCTCAGAGCAGATCTGAGCATTGCCATTTAGATTCTTGACATAGTTATAGAATGCTTTGTGGTTGTCTTTGGAATCTTTGGCAATTTTATTTTCGTAACTAGCTTTGGAGGATTTTATGAGGCATCTCAGTTTCTTACTGAGGCTAGTAAGGGGTTTTTGCATCCTGGGATTTTCCTCTTTTCTGCAAAAGTTTCTTCCTTTTGTTGTAAAGTTTGTTTATGGCAGGGGACCACCAGATTGGCTTCCTTTTTTTGGATGAGAGCATTTTGGTTCTATTTGGGATGGCACGATTCATGCATGAGTGGATGTGCTCGTACAGTGCCTTAGTGTAAGATTCAGCAGTTGAACTTTCAGTTCCCGTCTGCATGGGTGTCAGGAAGTTTGTCACTTCTGACTTGAGTAGCATGAAGTTGGCTTTGGAGAAGTTTTTTTACGGTGGTTTCTTTACTGGAGGGTGGGATGTGGATGTTAAGGGTGATTAGCTTATGGTCAGACCTGACTAACGAGGGGGTGACTATAGGTATGGAGCATTGATTTCCCATGTTGGTAATGACCAGGTCTAGGATATTGGAGCCCCTGGTGGGACTATGGATTAGTTGATCCAGGGCGTTGGAATTTATGAATTCCAAGAACCGTTGCACAAAGGTGTTGGGACATGAGTAGTTTTCCCAGTTAATGGCAGAGTAGTTAAAATCACCCAGTATTAGGGTGTTTGGTTCTATCTTAATATTTTCCAGTATGTTTAGAAAGGTGTAGTGAGAATATTGGGGTATGGTGGGGGATCTGTAGCAAGCTACAATTTGGATTGCAGTCTTACCTAGTGTTAGTTGCACTTGGAGAATTTCAGACACATTGTGTTGGCCAACTAGCCTGGTGGTGTGAATATCCTTGGTGAATATTGACACTCCTCCACCTTTAGTGTTTCGGTCCTGGTTTGGTGGCCGAAAAGTGTGGTAAGAGTTGTAGCCTGGTATTGCAGGGGTGCTCTATGGAGCCTTGAACCAGATCTCAGTTACTGCACAGATATCGATGTTCTCCATTTTTAGGAGTGCCTCGAGAGAGTGCATTTTGAGGTTTAGACTTCTAGCATTGAGTAGCATTACCTTCAGAGTTTGCATGCTTGTACCTGTTACGGTGGTGGTTTTGTCCTTTGAAGTTTGCCTAAAAAAGGCACTATAGGTGTGGCAAGAGCCTTAGCCAGTAACCTGAATCCCAGGGGTGACAGGTGCAGACCATCTCTGGCAAAGCATCGTGGTCTGTCAATCATGTCATCCCAGGCAGACAGATACTGGATCCCCTTTGAATGACACCATAAGCTTAGCCAATTGTTGAAGTCAGTCATTTTATCCTTATATTGTGGTATCATTCTGGGTGAAGGCAGGATGCTACTCAGGGCTAGGGTCATACCTGCCTGGGTCACATGATCCAAGAGCTCTTCCATGTCTCTTTTCATGTAGTCCAGGGAGGTACGTCTCAAGTTATTCATTCCAACATGGACAATGACAGAGTCATATTTGTACTTGTTGTGGAGTGACTTGAGTGCATGCGTTATGTGGCGGATCCTGGCACCCGACAGGCAGCTGCTGTAATTTTCTCCTTATTCAACCTGGTGAGAGGGACATCAGTGTGCCGGACTATAGAGTCACCTATGACTAAAGTGTTAGGTACATTGTCTTGCCTTAGGGGCTGTTGCTGGGTGGCACACTGGTGTTGTGAACTATGTGACACATTGGTTGTGATTGGTGTTTGTTTGCGTTTCAGCTTCAGAGGTCTTTGTTGCTTGGGCAAGTTACAGTTAATGGCCTCTGCATATGTGGATTTAGTGTTGCTATATGTGGGTGTTGGTGGTGCGGGTTTAGAAGGGCTATGTGTTGCTTGAGGTGTAGTGTGGGTGTTAACCTTCTCCTCTTGACTGTTTAGCACAATCTTGGGTGGAGAAAGATTTGCTTCCATTTTGGCTATGTAAGTGCATCTCTCACAGGTTGTAGTGTTGGGTGGTAGGAGGAGAGGATTGTCTGTGTACATGAGGCAATTGCTGCATTGCCCCAGTATGCCCAGATTCACCAGGTGGACAGGAGAAATCACCGGAAGCTGACCCTTGGACATGCCGGGTTTGGGGCTTTTTTTTTTTTCTTTGTAAAGTATAGGAGCTGTTTCCTTAGCAAGGTACTTTGCAATTATAGGCTGTTTAGTACCTACTATTAATTTCTCCTTGTTAACAAGGAGAGTTCAGTGTTTGTATGAGTTTAAGGCTTCCTAGTGCTTTCCAGCAGGTATTAGAGAAAGTGCTAGTCACAGGGATGCTTAAAGGTAAGATTGAAAAGAATGCACTCTGCAGTGTGCACTAGAGAAGTTAGATTTGAAAGTAGGTAACTTGAGTTTTACCTGTTTAAAAAGTTAAGGTTTAGTGAAGAGTTACTATTTTTAAAACAGCAAGATGTATTGAAAGGGGTGGTCACTTTTGTATTTTGGTACTATGAAATACTGTAGGATGGCCAATAAATTTAAATAATTGAAGGGCTGGGATTTCAAAAATGATGATTTTGTGATTACTCACATAAGCCAGTGAAAGTAGAGAGAAATGAGATATATGGTCAGATTAACATAAGAGGCGGGCAACTAGAAAGACACTGGTATTTAACAAGACAACTTAAATGGGTGGCAGGGCGGGAAAAAATTCTGCCTGACTCAGAACAGAGAGAGCTGTGGCCTCTTTTGAAGTTTTAATATGCTGTTAAAACAGAATGCAAGCAAAACACAAGGTAAAGAAAACAAACTACAGTATTCAAAATATAGAAAAGCAATACAGTAATACAAAAAATAAAAGCAAACTAACCTTTCCTTCACAGCAGGGTAGTACATGTTGCAGTCTACAACACAAACAAAATGATCGACTTTTTTCTTTAAAATGCATTATTTGAAATATTGCATTAATATCACCCATCAGAAAGTGTTACAATGTATAAAATCAATGATTGCTTGTAATAATGCACTGAATGCAGTCTATTCCTTCAGTCCAGGGAAGTAAATACTGTGGGAAGAAATAGCCAGGGAATTGTTATGGCTAGGCTTGTATAGGCCCTAGGGCTGATAGCCTAGTACCAACCTATGAATCTATGAACCTATGAACAAATATCTTTCAGTAATGTGCTTATAGACTTTTTTCTTCTATGCATACTAAATCTAAAATATTTTTTTCATTTACTATGATCTGTTTTATTTATTTTATGTATATTTGTTTTCTGGCGTAGTGCACTGAAAATTATTGACCAATTTCAGGCTCATCTTGGGGTAAATATAAAACATATTAACAAAAAATACAGAAATAAAAGCAGTGACAGAGTAGTGCAGACTAATTACATAGAAATAACTGTGCATGTGCATTCTAGTGAACAAGTACAATGCAAGGTACAATCAAGCAGAGTGTAATGTACAATATATACTTGTTTCAAAAGTGAGTCAATCTTCAATAACTCTTGAGAGAGAAGACACTGAGAAAGGAGGTAGCTTAGGTGATATGCCCTGTGTCGAAGGATCATTTGGTGTGGATAAAGATCTATCATTACAGTCATTAAATCCAGTGATAAAATCAGTTAAAAACAGATGTACTGCAGTTATACACTGACATCTGCCTCTCTTTCTTTTAGTAATGCAATGCATTGAATGCACTGTATTGCTTCACATAATTCCGTATTACTTACTATTATTTCCAATATATATATATATATATATATATATATATATGGTTCTAGGTTATAAGATCGAAAGCCCAGATCACCGACAGTAATGTCAGTGGTACAGAAATGCCGACATACCATTACCCCGACAATACACGATTGAAAGAGCAGGGAATGTTGTTTTATGGGAAATGCTGATAACGGGGGAGAAATGGTTAAATATGGCACAGTAATTAACGTGAATTGCACAGCGGCGCTATAAATGAAGGAGCTCTGTATTCAGATTTGTGCACTGCACCGAAGATACTATTGCACCGAAGAAACTATGGCGGAAGTTGGAAACAGTGCGGAAGTAATGCTGGATGATGTTACCGGTCCAGGTGTCATTGGAACGATGTATCAGACCGTACAGTCCCAGAAGCGGAAAGATATGTTAGTCATCGACAGCTATTTGTACCACTTAGAGCGTGTCAGGAATGCGAAACGGTACTGGGCTTGCAAGTTCAAGTGTACGAAGGAGTGCCGTTTAACAGCCGTAACTACCTTCCAACCCGATGGTGAAAAGCTGGAGAAAACAGTTGCACATATGCACCCTGCTGAGCCTGGAGAGCTGGAAAGATATATCCTGTGTAGTGAATTGAAAAGAAAAGCAGGCTGTAGCAGAGATAACCCTTCACTGTTAGTCGACGATACGTTATCAGCATGTCCGTTATCGTCAGTGCAATGTCTACCTCAGCGGAGAGCTTTAATACAGCAGGTGAAGCGCGTTAGGCAAATGCAGTGTGGGGAAGTGGATAGAGTAAAACTGACACTAGATACCATTGATTTCACACAGTTCAAGTTGAAATCCGGCATATGCCTACACAAGTCTATGTCAGATAGTGTGACAGATACTCATGTCATAGTGTTCAGTACGTTAGATAATTTAAAAGACCTGAGCAAAGCTACCATTTGGATAATGGATGGTACCTTCTTCACTAAAGGGGTGACGATTCGCCAACTGTATAGTGTTCATGGTATTGTAGAGTATGGTACACACAGGGAGAGTGTGCCTCTAGTGTATGCCCTCATGTCCAAAAAGTCTTTGAAAGCTTATAATTACCTATGGCATGGTTTGTTATATTACTGGCAACACATAATCTGGAAATGCAGGTCAAGTTTGTAATGTGTGACTATGAAATAGCGGCTTTGAAGAGTATCAGGATGAATATCCCTGACGTGACTTCCAAAGGTTGTCTGTTCCATTTTAGTCAGAATGTCTGGAGGAAGGTGCAAAGCCTAGGTCTAGCTCGATTATACAATATGTCGTCGGAGTTTCAGCTGGCAGTAAAGTCCTTGGTGGCATTGGCGTTCGTTCCCGAAGAGAAAGTTAAGGAGACGTTTGATGCACTGAAAGTAGATTTTCCAGACGAGGGTAAGGAGGTTTTGACGTACTTCTCGGACTGGTATGTCTACGGTAGACGTCGCAAGTTCAATACGAGGTCTGCATCGTCTATTCGGTTCCCTCCGTTATTTCCTGTCCGGTTTTGGAATGTCTACCAGCTGAATGCATCGTGTCTGCCAAGAACACAAAATACGGTGGAAGGTTGGCATCGAAGATTGAAGTGCTTGTTGGGTAACAAAGGGACGGATCTGAGATGCTTGTTGTATACGTTGTGTCGTGAACAAGATCGAGTGGATGAACTTCGGATACGGATGTTTACTGGGTATGTACCTGCCCCTAAAGGTAGACGACAGTTGCTGAGGCAACGACGTTTGGATAACCTTATCGGGAATATGGAAAAATATCCGACAACCACATCATCGACACGCGCAACAAACTATAGCAACACAATGCAAAACAAGCCCCATAGTGCACCTATTATACATGTGCTTTAATATAGCAACTGATACACATCGCCATGTGCTTTAATATACCAACTGATACACTTCGCTTTGACAGAGAGTACTATAACAGAGTACTACAACATAATACCCCTGCATTCCCGCAAAATAATAACACAACTAAATGCTACAATGAAGCATAAAGATACAGCAACAACTTTAACCTCTCAAGAGGCGTGCAACCGATCGCACAAAGTCTACACAGCAATATTTCTCCATATTCCCGATAAGGTTATCCAAACGTCGTTGCCTCAGCAACTGTCGTCTACCTTTAGGGGCAGGTACATACCCAGTAAACATCCGTATCCGAAGTTCATCCACTCGATCTTGTTCACGACACAACATATACAACAAGCATCTCAGATCCGTCCCTTTGTTACCCAACAAGCACTTCAATCTTCGATGCCAACCTTCCACCGTATTTTGTGTTCTTGGCAGACACGATGCATTCAGCTGGTAGACATTCCAAAACCGGACAGGAAATAACGGAGGGAACCGAATAGACGATGCAGACCTCGTATTGAACTTGCAACGTCTACCGTAGACATACCAGTCCGAGAAGTACGTCAAAACCTCCTTACCCTCGTCTGGAAAATCTACTTTCAGTGCATCAAACATCTCCTTAACTTTCTCTTCGGGAACGAACGCCAATGCCACCAAGGACTTTACTGCCAGCTGAAACTCCGGCGACGTATTGTATAATCGCGCTAGACCTAGGCTTTGCACCTTCCTCCAGACATTCTGACTAAAATGGAACAGACAACCTTTGGAAGTCACATCAGGGATATTCATCCTGATACTCTTCAAAGCCGCTATTTCATAGTCACACATTACAAACTTGACCTGCATTTCCAGATTATGTGTTGTCAGTAAAAACAACAAACCATGCCATAGGTAATTATAAGCTTTCAAAGAATTTTTGGACATGAGGGCATACACTAGAGGCACACTCTCCCTGTGTGTACCATACTCTACAATACCATGAACACTATACAGTTGGCGAATCGTCACCCCTTTAGTGAAGAAGGTACCATCCATTATCCAAATGGTAGCTTTGCTCAGGTCTTTTAAATTATCTAACATACTGAACACTATGACATGAGTATCTGTCACACTATCTGACATAGACTTGTGTAGGAATACGCCGGATTTCAACTTGAACTGTGTAAAATCAATGGTATCTAGTGTCAGTTTTACTTTATCCACTTCCCCACACTGCATTTGCCTAACGCGCTTCACCTGCTGTATTAAAGCTCTCCGCTGAGGTAGACATTGCACTGACGATAACGGACATGCTGATAACGTATCGTCGACTAACAGTGAAGGGTTATCTCTGCTACAGCCTGCTTTTCTTTTCAATTCACTACACAGGATATATCTTTCCAGCTCCCCAGGCTCAGCAGGGTGCGTATGTGCAACTGTTTTCTCCAGCTTTTCACCATCGGGTAGGAAGGTAGTTACGGCTCTTCCACGGCACTCCTTCGTACACTTGAACTTGCAAGCCCAGTACCGTTTCGCATTCCTGACACGCTCTAAGTGGTACAAATAGCTGTCGATGACTAACATATCTTTCCGCTTCTGGGACTGTACAGTCTGATACATCGTTCCAATGACACCTGGACCGGTAACATCATCCAGCATTACTTCCGCACTGTTTCCAACTTCCGCCATAGTTTCTTCGGTGCAATAGTATCTTCGGTGCAGTGCACAAATCTGAATACGGAGCTCCTTCATTTATAGCACCGCGGTGCAATTCACGTTAATTACTGTGCCATATTTAACCATTTCTCCCCCGTTATCAGCATTTCCCATAACACAACATTCCCTGCTCTTTCAATCGTGTATTGTCAGTGTAATGGTATGTCGGCATTTCTGTACCACTGACATCACTGTCGGTGATCTGGGCTTTCGATCTTATAACCTAGAACCATATATATATATATATATATATATATATATATATATGGGATCCGGACACATGCTCGACTAGCATATGTCCAAATCAGAAAACATTGAACACACATACACGAAAGCGCTTAACATCGACAAGCAATAAAAAGTTCCTGCTGTATAATAAGTAGTTAGGCTTATGAGCATCTGAGCTTGCTATAATCAAGGTAGTTAGTGGGATGGAAAGAAAGGTAGTGGTTGGATGGGGTGGATGATATTAGAGTGGGAGTTGCAAGGGCATAGCCAGCATGTTTTTAGGTGCGCTTTTAGTAAAGTTTTGAAGTGGATGCATGATGGTACGGAGATAATTGTAGGTGGAAGGGAGTTCCATAATTTGGCTATGGCGCAAGAGAATAGTGCTTCACCAGCAGAGTTATTGGCTTTAGTGATCTGCAAGTGATTTTTGTTGCTGGATCTTAGTGCTCTGGTGGTGCGATAGGGTTGGAGTAGATTCTGGAGGGATGGGACTTTTAGTGGATGGTTTACTAGTTTGAGGGTGAGTGTGAGTTGATACCATTGAAGGAGGTGTGGGAGTTCAAACCAGCCCAGTTCAGCAAGTGAGAGACAGTGGTGACTACGGTAGGATGCCCCTGTGGGGAATTTGGCAATTTTGTTGTAGCAGGTCTCTAGCTTGTTTAGATCGCATTACCTTAGGTTTGGTATATATTGGAGAGGCATAAAGTAGGGTGGAGATAAGGTGGGAATTTGATACTGAAATCTTTGCTGCTTTGGTGAGAAGTTGCTTATTTCTGTATAACGCTCCTAGGTTTTTGTGGACTTTTTTTATGGTCATGGATATGTGAATGTCAAATTTTAGTTTACTGTCTATTTCCACTCCTAGCAATTTGGTGTGTTCTGTTGGGTGTTCAGTGGTGTTGTCTTTTGCTGTGATGTTAAAGTGAGAGTTGTTTTGAGTATGTTTGGTGGGTTGGAAGATGAGTAGTTTAGTTTTGTTTGGGTTGAGTATTAATTGGGCATCGGATAACCAAGTTTCAACAGAGGAAAAGGCTTCCTGTGTGACTTTTTGCAGTTTGGGTATGGACTGGGCTGAGCAGATCATGGTTGAGTTATATGCGTATTGTATGAGTGTGCCATGTTTGGTGGCAGAGGCTAGATTATTGGTGAAAATAGAGAAGATAGAGAAGAGTAGGGGTCCAAGGATGGATCCTTGGGGAACCCCTATAGAGACAGGTAGTTGGGGAGATAGGTCATTCTGCCATACAACGGATTGTTGGCGGTCAGACAGGTGACTCTGAAACCAGTTGGTTACTGATTGAGAGAAGGATGGGTTATTGAGGGCAGAGATGAGTTGTCTGTGTGGGACCATGTCGAATGCTTTAGATAGGTCTAGGAAAGTAGCAGAGGAGAGATAGCCATTGTTTTTATGCTGAAGGATAGTGTTAGTAAAGGAGAGTAAGGCAGTGGTGGTGCTATGGTTTGGTCGGAAACCATGCTGAGTATTGGAGAGGAGATTGTTAGTAAGGAGGCAGTCTGAGACCTGAGAGTGAATGCATCTATCTAGTATTTTGGAGAGTGGAGTGAAAATAGCTATGGGGCGGTAATTGTTTAGTTCTGTGGAGGGGCCACTTTTGTGGAGAGGAATTATATGTGATACTTTCCACAGTGTGGGAACGTAACTTCTGACAGAGATCGGTTAATCAAGATGGATACTGGGTAGGTCAGAGCATCAGCTGCGATTTGTAGGTATTCACTTGGGAGGTTGTCTGCTGCTAATTTGGTGGGCTTAAGTTTAGTTAAGAGTTTTTTTATGTTGGACATAGGAACAGGAGAAAAAGAGAAGACAGTGGGGAGATTACTAGTTGAAGGTGTGGGTTGGAGGGGAAGGGGGTTGTGTTGTCTAGCTAGTGATAGTATGGTTTGTGTGAAGTGTGTGTTGAATGAGGTAGCAATATTTTTGGAGGAGTGAGGGATGTTAGGAGGAGGGTACTGACTTTACATGGGTGGAGGATGGAGTTTGTGGAGGACCAGAATTGTTTGGGGCAGACTGGTAGTATTGGAATTTGTCCTGTTTTGTTAGCTTTTTGACTCTATTGCATAGTTCTAGGAATTTCTGTCTAGTTGAGAGGGGTTTTGTTTTTGCGCCAGTGCTCCCAGGCTTTAGCCCTGTTTTTCATTTCTGACATAGCGTTTTTTTGTAGCCATAGGTAGGGTTGTGCTTTGGTTCTGGAAAGTCTTATGGGGGCATGGTAATTAAGGATGCTCAGGAAGGTAGTATTAAAAAATTGAACTGTGTCATCAAGACTGAGATACTTTAGAGGATGCCAGTTACATTCTTTGAGGGATGAGATGAATGTGAGTGGGTTAAAGTTTAGTTTTTACGTATTTGAAGGTAGATGACAGGTTTAACTTGGTATAGGTATTTTTTGAGTAGGAATGTTGGGGAGTGATCACTGAGGCTATCTGATAAGCAGCCTGCTATATATGACTTACTGACTAGTATCCAATCTGGGGTAGTGTGCTTGTTGGAGTTTTTATTTATCCTGGTTGGCGACTGGACCGAAGCCATGAAGGTTTAGATGATGGGTTGGATGTTTGCCAGAACAGGACTGACAGTCAATATTGAAATCACCTAAAATTATAGTTTCTTGGGGGAGATGGTGGGTAGTCCAGCTGAGGAGGTTTTCTAGTGAAGGGATGTTTTGGCCAGGTGGGAAGTAGCATCCAAGTATGTTGATGGTTTTATTTTGGTTTATTTCGAGGTTGGTATATGTTATTTCTTCATTGCCTACTTGTGGAGCTGATGATTTTAAGATCTGGATGTTTAGATGCTGTTTAAATATTATAGCTATACCGCCTCCTTTCTTGTTTAGCCGGTCTACTCTTAGTATGCCGTAACCAGTAGGGAGGATTTGCTCACTGGTAATGTGAGGTTTTAGCCAGGTTTCTGTCAGGATGACTATATCTGGAGAGTACAAGTCTATGGTGGCATGGAGTTCATGGACCTTGTTGGATGTACATCTAATATTTAGGCTTAGTAGAAGGAGGTCACTTGTCTTTCTATTGGCTGTGATTTGGGAGAAGTTATGGTTTCTAGTTTGATTTTGAGGAGTGGGGTTGGAGATGGCGGGGCCAGGGTTAGGGTGGATGTCTCCACTTAGGGCTAGTTTTGATATGCACGAGGTTATTAGTTTTCTCAGTTTTTGAATGTGTTTGTTTATTAGGGAAACTTTATGATTGTGCTCTGTGGGTAATAGGTATGGTGGGAGGGTTACTATGTTAACTTATAGGGATGCTTTTTGTTTGAATAATATAGTTGATAGAATATGTGGGGGGTGCATAGGGATGGTTCTTGAGTTGGTGGGAGGAGAGATGACTGAGGATGAGACATGAGTTGTGGTGTAAGTAGTAGTACAGTCGTAATGGTTGAGTGGGGGAATGCTGGAGTTTTGGTAGGATGTAAGATATGGAAAGAGAGTGCATGCAGTGAGCATAGGTATGGTATGCTTACACATGTTAGCTGAGGAGGAGTGATAGTAGTGGAAAGATGGAGGAGGTAGTGTTGGGTTTAGTACCGTGGTTGGCTGTTGGAAAGATGGGAGGGGTTTGTGTGTATAATAAAGGTAGGACCACTGGAGGCAGGAGGGAATTGGGGGCAGGGTGGGGAGTGAAACAGGCAGATACTTTGTTAGTTGCTCTTATGAGAGGGCTGGAAACAATCAGGTAACAGAGTAAACTGATAAAAGAACATATGATAGTGAATGTGGAGACTCAGGTAGTTACCCTGTATTTCCACAAACTATCATTTAGCTGTGCCCCAGTTCTAGCAGTTTTAGTAAGTTTTATGGCAGGGCTGAGCATAAAGTGCTCAAAGGGTGGTTGTAGTTTTAAAAATGGTGCCTGCCACAGGTAATATTTATTAAATTTGGGATTGGCTTAAGGTAATAAACAGGGAAGGAGGAGGGGGGAGAACAAGGGTGTGAGCAGGCAGTTCTTTTGTACTGCTGCTAATGAGCCAAGATCCAAGCAAAGACAAGTTTGTGTTTAAGAAACAATCAGAACTGACCAAGGGCTGTTCTGAAGCTGTAAGTCATTTCGTAACCATTTCTCAGGTGGAAAAACAGGATAACCTTGTATCAGTAGGCTACTGTGGTCTCAGTTTAAATTAACAATCACACAGTATTTGATCAGTTATGGATACCATTTGCTAACAGAAGGGAATAAAAAAGAAAATGGAAGATGAGTGTGAGTGTGTGTGTGTGGGGGGGGGGGGCTGCTTGCAAGCCAAAGCAGAGTGCTCTCCGGGGGATAATGAATATTAGCTCAGACAGATAGACACATACTCAAAGTTAACTTTAGCTGTTTGTGTTTGCAGACAGTTCAGACCCGGACTGCACTTTTCTTATAACAATGTATCCACTGGTTGGATAAAAGATAAAGGTGGTACAGCAGATGAATACTTAGAGTGGTGTTAGGTCTAGAAAAGAAGAGTACAGAGAGGAGTAAGCACTTTGAGATGGTAAAGATATATTGTAAAGACTACAAAAACAAACCGAGCAAATAGCTACTGCATGCAGGAAAATATGCCTTGCATCAACTACTAGTATATGCAGATACTGAGCCAACTGGAAAAACACATCAGTGAGAAGGGACCTCAGCTGACAGGTATGCAGTCACAAATAAAAATATAGCGAGCAACACTCTGTCCTGGATCTCTAATGTGATGCTGTCCACCAGTAACAGTACAATTATACAGAAATAATTAGACACCAGTATGAGCTGTCTGCACACAACACATATACATGAATAACATTATACACAACACTAAACAATGCAGTGACCCCCTCCACCCTTCACCTGACCTCCAGTCTGACTATGATGTGGTACCTGACTGACTTCAGCCATGTTGTACGTGCAGTTACAGTTCTGAAATGAAAGAAAGGACTTTGTCATTCAACAAATTCACTTATAAATTATTCCTGGCCTACATCAACTGCCGCATTTAATTTCAGTAGTACAGTAAACTCTCACCTACCTATCATCTGTGGGGATTGGTACATGCCGGTGAAGTGTAGTTTCCTGTTGCCCGAGAACTACTTTGCAATTGTTGATTGGCTGGTATACCGGCATACATGCCAATCAAAAATGGCAAAGCGGAACCTCTTCTGTTCAGTGCAGATAAACCCACAAGACAATCAAAAATCACAAAGCAGAGCCACTTCTACTCAATGTGGAACAGTGGACTGTTCTGCATTGAGTCGAAGTGGTCAGCTTTGCAATTTTTGATTGGCTCATATGTCGGTATAAGAGCCAATCAACATTGCCGGTTGCTTGAGTTCCACATAACAGGGACTTTACTGTATCTAAGTTAATGCAGTAATGAATGAAAGTGGAAATTCAAACATTTACTTTTTTTTTTCTGTCTAATGAGTTGGAAAACTAGGTGTTATCATACTTATGCAGATTTACACCTGCGTTTTTAGACATATATTTGCAGATTAATTTTAACCAATACTTATCTTACATTTCTCTTTGTGTAGGCAGTTATTGTTACTTCATAAACATTTTTATTTAGTTGGAGTGCTAGTTTGACATGCTTTCTGTTCTCTGTCTGACTATTGTTGATCTCTGTCTGCATTTGAATTTGAATTGAAGTTTTTCATTTAAGGTTTGAATATTGTATATTTTAACTTTTTCTTATATTGCATTTGTTTTAAGTTTGTTATTCTTTTGAAGTTTAAAGAGGTTTAGCTACGGTCAGTTAGAAAAATTAGAAAATAAATTCTTTGCAGACAGTGAATAACATCTAGCTAATTAGTGGGAGGAGCTGCAAAATAGCATTCCTCATTTAACTATCAATATTTGGAGGCATCTTTATTTAGCTGGAGTGCATGTTTGCCCTGCTTTCCCACCCAGCTGTCCAACTGATGTCATACTTTTAAACTTGGTGGCTTTTGAGTTGCCTGTCATTATAAATCTGATTTTTGGACACTCCTCCCAGTCCCATCTTATCAGCTGATTCTACAGAGTATAGAGAGATCATTTGGAAAGGCCCACCCCTTAGTCTCTTAAACTTGAATTATCTTCTGTTTCTTCCCTTCCCACTTAGTTAAAAACGCACTTTATTCAGATGATTTTACTGTATCTGTGCTTCTTCCTACTTTATTACTTTATTTTTCTTTTTGCTGCTTGTTCTTAAAGTGCTCAGTTGCATTTATTCTGCTGTATGTATTACTGCTTCTTAGTAGTTTGATTACATTGTAACTGTTATTCTAAGCCTCTTAGTTTTGATTTAAGCATTTGGACTTCAAACTAGTTATCTTACACAAGGAAGGTTTGCTATCTATACTCTTGTGACAGGAAAGATAGCTTACATCCTTCCAAGTTGGGAATTGCTGGTTGAAGGCTTATTGTGTTCTATTATTCTAAAAGTGTCTTAGTTTTGGTTTAAGCACTTGAGCTTCAGGCCAGTTATTTTATATTAAGAAGGTCTGTGGCCTACATCTTGTGGTAGGAGAGGGTAGCCTCCACCCTTCTGAGATGAGACTTTCTGGTTGAAGGCTTACTGTGTCGGTTATTCTGAAAGTGTCTTAGTTCTTGTTTAAGTACTTGGGTTCCAAACAAGTTATTTTTCATTAGGAAGGTTTGTGGTCTACACTCTTGTGGGAGGTGAGAGTAGCGACCACCCTTCTGAGCTGGGAATTGTTGGTGAAGACTTATTGTGCTTGTTATTCTAAGTGTTTTTGTTCTGGCCTGCGGTCTGCAATCTTGTGGTATCACTGTCTTGACAGATTTTCTTTTTGTAACTACTAGAACATCTAGTTTGCTCATAGCTAAGCATTGCTCATCAAGTTCTTTGTCTTATTGAGTTGTTCAATATTTAAGTTTTCCTCCTCCCTAGTAGATCGCTGGCCATGGATATGCACTTCCTGACTCTCTCTTTGGCCAGTCTGGTTGAAATGGGTATCTGAGGCATTGTAGCAATTGCCTCATGTACACTGGCAATCCACATATTCTTAATAAAATAGATAGTGTATGTGAGATGTGTAAATACACTTTAATGCTGGAGGCAAAACTCTCTCATGCAACCAAAACTAATCCTACAGAGGTTGCCAGTGAGACTTCTGCCACGCCTACTGCACAGGGTAAATACCCTACACATAAAACTACTTATGCTGAAGGACTTAGAAGTAGCCTTCTTAAATCACTAAGACCTCCTGAACAATACAAAGAAAGGGTTCTCAGCCCTCAGCCATCACATAAACACCCCATTAAAACGCCACCCACAGTTACACATATTACCATGTTATCCAATGCCTCCACTTCCAAGCCCTTAAAAGCAAACTGACACACAGCCACATTTCCTGGTCATCAGTGCTTCTATAGTGATGCACACCACTGTTCCCCTCACCAGACTGAATTAGGAAGGAGTCACAGTTAGCTGCCTTTCCAGGGCTAGGATCCATCAAGTCACACAGGCACTCAGGTCATTGAACCACATGTACCAGTATGACTGTGTCATAGTCCGTGTGGGTGTTAATGACCTGAGATGTTCCTCCCTTGACTATATGAAATGTCCCATGATCAAGCTCACTGATTATGTGTCTCAGACAGGTATGAGCCTAGCACTGAACAGCATGCTACATTCTCCAAGGATCATGTCAAATTACAACAGAAAATTATTGATTTTATCAATTGGCTTAGCTTCTGGTGTCAATCTGGGGGGGGGTACAATATCTGATGGCCTGGGGGACATGGTTCACAGACCAGGCTGCTTTGCCAGGGATGGTCTGAGCTTATCCCCTCTAGGCATTTGGATATTGGCAAATTCCTTTTCAATCCACATAGTGCATGTTTTAGGCAATGCCAGACTGATAAACTTACTGACCTAACTGAACCTATGTAGGAATATCTGAAGGTGGTACTGCTCAGTGCTAGAAGTCTTAACAAAAACTCCACTCCATGCAAGCTTCCCTATCCTTTGAGAGTGTAGACATCAGTCCAGTAATGGAGACACGGTTTACCTTTTTTAGGCAATGCAAAACTGATAATCATATGACTTAACTCAACCTATGAAGGAATATCTAAAGGTGGCTAGAAGTCTTAAAAAAAATTCCACTCCATGCAAGCCTTCCTATCCTTTGAGAGTGTAGACATCTGTGTAGTAGTGGAGACATGGTTTAAAGTTGCTGAGAGTACCCCAGCAATGCCTTTCACACCTTTAGACCAACTACGACACAGTAGGGAATTAATGATGGAGGAGTCTCAGTCTATAATAATCTCCCATCCAGATTAGTTACAGTGTACGACCCACTGAAACTCATACATGTGCAACTCACCATAAAAAGGGTGCGCACCCCATCCTTGCAACATAAAGGTCCCCCTCCATGTCAGAGAAAACCCATACTACCTATCTCAGTGTACTAGAGTCCCTCACCGATCAACCAAATACAATATTCATGGGGGATCTTAACTACCCCTCTATAGATTAGGAATCCTACACCACTTCAAATGCACAAGCCCCGTGATTCTTAAACTTTGCTAATACAACATCCTGAAACAGGTGGTCCATTCTCCTACCAGGGGTACAAACATCATTGACCTTGTACTCATGAAAATGGTAGTGGGGGGCAGTGATTTTCACCCAATGCAATATCTTCACTCGTCAGATCCGACCATAAGGATGTCACTTGAAATAAAATTTAAGTCCGGAGATTCAGCAAAACCAAAAACCTTCAGGAACTATACCAAGGCTAAACTACCTCTACTAAGCAACACCTTGACTAAATTCCAAGCACCCCTCCCAATCCAGCAAACACCATAGAATACAATCAGCTATTTACAAAATCTCTGTACAGCCATATTGTTAGCTGTATCAGCTGAGCTGTTTCTACTTGTACTAAGAATGGTGAAATCACACTATCAATCGGTTATACAACAAAATAAAAAAAATCTTGGCCAATTGTAGGTGGAACAAAGCCATACATACTAAAAGCCCAGAATTCTAAAGAGTCAGCTAAGAGGGTTAATTAATAATTCAAAGGCTAAATTTGAAGAAAAATAACTTCTCAAGCAAAGGGCAGCCACAAAGCTTTCTACAGCTATATCTGTAACCTCAGATAAGATACACAACAATGTACAGAACTTATTGTAAATGGCATCACCCACACTGAAATGAAGGCCATTGCCAACCTTTTGGCTGACAGGTTAAGCTCAAATTTCTCCCCCCATTCCCACAAGAGAAACAACTGGTGTCAGAGCCATGAACTAAAACTAAATGCCAAGAAATGCATAATAGTATTACTCAGGAAGTCAATCCACCCTTGGTAACTATCATAGTGACAACACAACCCTTAGAGTTGACCCAGTAGTCAGGGACTTAGGGACACACATAGATAGTAAGGTAGCCTTTGGCCATCATGTGTCTACAGTAGTGAGGAAATCATTGTATGTTGCACAACTTATAAACAAAGGTATGGCATCTAAGTCCAAATATGTCATTTTTCCACTGTATTCGGCATTCATCAGACCTATCACTGAGTACACTGCCCCCTTTGGTATGTACCTAACCAGACATATTGGAATTGGAACGTCCACAGAGATTTCTCACTAAATGAATGCAGAGCATAAATAAAATGTCCTCTGCAGACCTCCTCAAGGCCCTATCCCTGTATTCTGTCTCTTACAGGCTTTTAGGTTCATAGGTTCATACTAGGCTATCTGCCCTAGGGCATTTATAAGCCTAGCCAGAGTGTGTTTGGCTTTCGCCACCCATTTTAAATTAATTTTGCTATGCCTTTTTTTGAGGTTAGTATACTGTGCCTCTGTCTAACAGTGACACAGAAGTGATAGCCGGGTAAACGATCTCCCATCCACTCATCAAGATTCCTCTTGAAGAGAGTCAATGTGGGACTCTGCCTAACCTGGACTGGGATTTTATTCCAGAGTGAAGGGAGCCTCTGGGTTATGAATCTGTCCCTCCAGCATGTCCTATTTATTTCAGTGCTGAGGTTCAAGTCTCTCGGGCGAGCTTGATGGGATTTGGATTTTCTGAGGTGCAGCATGTCCATTAATTCCGGGTTAGACATGGCTTTATACGTCAGGCACAGATCACCTCTGAGCAGGCGGTATGCCACTGAGTAGAGCTGGAGTTTCTTTAACCGGGCAGCATATGGCATCTGTTTGAGCCCTTTGATCCTCTTGGTGAGGTACTTTTGGGGTCTTTCCAGTTGCTGCAGGTGTCTGGTAAGGTACATCCCAAAAGGGGCATTGTACTCAATTATGGGCCTGATGAGGGATGAGTAAATAGGTACGATGACCTCCCTTGATCTAGATGTGAATCCCTTCATGATTAGGTGGGCTATATAAAATGTTTTTCTAACCACTTTGGCCACGTGGTTGTCAAATGAGAGACTGCTATCAACTTGGGTCCCCAGGTCCCTAATGACTTCTTCTGTACTTAATGGATTACCACCTATGTGGTAATTTGTGGGCACTTTGTTTTACCAAAGGGATGACTATACACTTTTGGCGTTTAGCTTGAGGTCATGGCTCTGGCACCAGTTGTCTGTTTCTATGAGGCCCTTTTGGAGGATGCTTGTGTCGGCTGGAGAGTTGATTATGGTGCCCAGTTTGCAGTCATCTGAACTTGGTCAGCCACAGTCCTTCCGTGTTGGCCTGTACCGAGAAATATATACTGAACAAGAGAGGTCCCAGGACTGAGCCTTGTGGGACGCCACTTGTAACTGGTTTGGAGTCTGACATGGCTCCAGCAATTCTAACCATGTGGTTTCTGTCCTTGAGCCAGTTTGCAACCCATCTAGTGACATAGGGGTTTATATTTAAGCTGGTGAGCTTATCTATAATGCCCAAGTGGGGTATTGTATCGAAGGCTTTTGCGAGGTCCAGGTAGGCTGTATGGACCACCTTCCCCTCGTCAATGGCCTTGGTGACTGTTTCAAAGAAATTGACCAGGTTTAAGAGGCAGGATCTGCCCTTAACAAAGCCAAACTGGGTAGGATCCAGTGTCTGTAGGTCCCCAATATCTTTATTTATGAGGTCCATGATGATCCTTTCCATAGCTTTGCAGACCAAGCTAGTCAGGCTTATGGGGCGATAGTTTCCAGGATCCATTGAGGCACCACCTTTGTGGAGAGGGACCACTGCTGCTGTACGCCACTCTTTGGGTACATATCCTGTAGTAAGGCTAAGATTGAACAGTAGTTTTATGTTTGGGTTTAGCTCTTCTTGGAGTTCATGTAGGACACAGCCCGGGACACCATCTGGTCCCATTGATGCTGTGTTTTTTGCTTTGGAGAGGGCGGCTCTTACCTGAGCATCTGAGATGTCAGGGGGCAGCACTCTGTTGGGATAGATATTTGCCCTTTTGGTGGGGAGAGGGGAGAAGTTTGCACTGAACCTGTCAGCTAGGATGTTGGCAATGTCTGTGGGCTCGGTGTATTTTTTGTCATTTTGGACTAATTCTGTGCATATCTGGGAATTCCCACCCAGGTTCCTAACATAACTAAAGAAAGCCTTGTGATTATCCTTAGTGTCCTGTGCAATTTTTCTCTCAAAGCTGGCCTTAGATGATTTTATGAGTGCCCGTAGTTTTTTGCTAATACTGATCAGAGATGCCTTCCCTTTTGGGGTTTTGCTCTATCATGTAGTAGCTTCCTCCTTCTATTGTATAGTTTGTTTATGGTTGGGGTCCACCAGACAGGACGCCTGCCTTTGGAGGATTGGGTCTTGGTTTTATTTGGGATTGCATGATCCATGCATTCCTGAAGGTGTTCATAGAATGCGTTTATAAAGGATTCTGCGGTCTGGCCGTATTTTCCACAGGCCCGGGCTTTGAAGGATTTTGCCTCGGTTTTGAGGCTGTGAAATTTGCTTTAGAGAAGTTTTTCACTGTGGTTTTCTGGGCAGGGGGGTGGGGTCGGGATGTGAATATCCAGTGAGATTAGTTTATGGTCTGATCTTACCAGTGAGGGATACACTTCTGGTCTGGAGCATAGTGTCCCCATGTTGGTGATGATCAGGTCCAGTATGTTTTCCTCTTGTGGGAGTGGTAACAAGTTGTTCCATAGCATTTGAGTTTATAAATTCTAGGAACCTTTGGACTAGGGTGTTGGAGCTAGAGTAATGCTCCCAGTCTATGTTTGGGTAGTTGAAGTCGCCCAATATAATGGTGTTTGGAGAGACCTTCATATTTTCCAGTATTCTCAGGAAGGCCAAGTGGGGTTCCTGTGTTTGGGAGGGTGGTCTGTAGCAGGCTATAAACTGGAAGGCAGTTTTACCCACAGTTAGTTGCACATGGATAGTCTCTGATGCTTCATGCTGTGCCACCAACCTGGAGGTGTGGGTATCTTTGACGAATATTGATACTCCCCCTCCTTTTGTGGTTTGGTCCAAGTTTTGGGGCCGAAAAGCATGGTATGAGGTATAACCTGGTAGTGCTGGGGTGCTCTCGGGAGCCTTGAACCAGGTTTCTGTTACTGCACAGATATCGATGTTCTCCATGCTAAGGAGAGTTTTGACTGTGTGCATCTTGAGGTTTAGACTTCTGGCGTTGAGTAGCATTACTCTTAGTT
The DNA here is from genome assembly GCF_019279795.1 of Protopterus annectens. Taxonomy (NCBI): domain Eukaryota; kingdom Metazoa; phylum Chordata; order Ceratodontiformes; family Protopteridae; genus Protopterus; species Protopterus annectens. Next base: position 65,495,670 of record NC_056741.1, on the reverse strand, counting down.
TCTTAGACGAGATCTATGCCTGGGATACAGGGCATTGTCAGACACCATTCTGATGGATCTCCTGCATATCTACAATGCAAACAGCACTAGAATCACCCATTCTAAAGACTTAAACCTTGTCTGTGATATAAATAAGACCTGCTGGAGAGGTAGATATGTATCCCAGAGACTACCCCATCTGTGGAACAGGCTCCCCATCCATGTGAAGTAGAGTGCCTCACTATTCTACTTCAAGTGCAACTTGGACAATTGGATGGGGAACTCAAAATTCATCCCTGGTTTGGCACCTATGTCTCTAATGGACAGAGGTGACCTGTAAATGGTTTATCTCCCAGGCCACTGCTTGTAAATATTTAATCTCCCAAGCCACTGCTTACACTTATTGAGGATATCTGAACTTGTCAGAGATTTGGGATGCATGGCTAGGCTTAAAATGGCCTTTGTGGTTGTTAGTCTAGTAAACACCTATGAACCTTATAGTCCAAAGGAAATTCCACAGAACACAAGCTCCCTAACCATTACTAGAGAACAGGTCATTAATGCACTTTCCAAGGCCCAAAACACTCCATCTATGGGCCCCAATAACATCCCAGGATGTTTAATAAATAACAAAAAACATGATCTCTCTGGTGTACTTGAATTACTTTTCAACTGGAGCCTTCACTAATTTTAGGTATAAGCCCATTGATCACCTGCTAGATAGCCGACTGGCTCACTGATAGGATGCAGGAAGTCAAAATAGGTGAGGCTACCTCCACCAAGAGACCAGTCACTAGCGGAGTCCCCCAAGGCTTGGTATTGGGCCTGCTCCTTTTTGGAATCTGTTTCTCTGAAGTGAAAGCAAATTCTGAATGTTTATGGCTAACTAAGTTTGCAAATTATTGTAAGCTGGGGGTTATCATCAACTCTCCTGCAGACACTAGCATTCTTCAAGAAGGTCTGTCTCTGACTAATAAATGGTGCCAAAGCCATGGTCTTAAACTCAATGCTAAGAAATGCATAATTGTACACTTTTGGAAATCAATCATCCCTGCTAATTACCATATTGATAATATACCCCTAAGAGTTGACCCAGTGGTCAGGGAACTGGATGCGCACATAGAGAGTAGACAACTTCGACCACCACGTGCCCACAGTGGTGAGGAAATCCCTTTATGTTGCACAACTTTTAAGTAAGAGCATGGCATCCTGGGAGGTTATTATCCCACTGTACTCTGCCCTCATTAGACGAATCAGAGAGTACAATGCTTCCTTTGGTAAGTTCCTGACCAAGCATATGTAGCAGCTAGAGCAACCTCAAAGGTTCCTTACAAAAAAGAAATACAAGGCGTAACAAACCCGCTTTATGCAGAGCGCCTTAAAGTCCTTTTCCTCTATTCAGTCTCCTATAGATTGCTGAGGGGTGATCTATGCTTGGTTTAGAAGCATCCGCAAACCTCACACTTATGAATCTAAAGTCAAAAAGTGCCAGAAATACAAGGTCTAGGGACTTGAATTTTGTCTGTGACTTAAACAGAGCATGCTGGTGAGACAGATATATGTCCCAGAGATTACCCCTTCTATGGAACAGGCTTCCCATCCATGTGAAGTTGAGGTTGTCTATTACCCAGTTTAAGCACAACCTAGACAAGTGGATGGAGAACAGGACATTTACACCAGGCCTGACACCCATGTCCCTTATGGACAGAGGTAGCTTATAAATGCCTTGCCCTCAATGTCCTATTTGGATGCAGGACATCATTATTCATTTGGAAAACTTGGTGAGGTGTAGAAAGGCCCCTTTGGGTTGTTAGCTTAACAACAGTCTATGAATCTATGAATTACATTATTCTATGCTAATTTACTTTGGGATATAGATATGTTATGCTTTCTGTAGCATTATTATGATAAAAGTATAGATACATTTCTGCAGGTACACATTTTTCTTCTACCAAATACCTTCAGTAATGCAATGTCCTTAAATGCTTTATCCCTGTTAAATATGTCCCACCAAAAAACATGTACATATACATATATATATATATATATAGATATACATATATATATATATATATAGATATAGATACACACACACATCAATTTTCTTTCAATCACTGCTTTTAGTATACACCTCGATCTTTTCCAGACATGATGCCTTCAGAAGGTCGAAGAATGATTTCGGTCTCTTTATCAGACCAGCTTGGATTGTGGCCTTCTGCCTTAACAGGTGATACCATGACTAGAAGTGCCAGTACCAGAATGAAAAATGTATGAACAGGGCTATATGATTCAAGGTTTTAGAACCACTCCCTCTGGGGTGTGATAGGACCTTAACCAAACCCAAATAACCAGCAGGGACATTACAGCAGGTAGTGTTATTACTGGCAAGTTAGGTTTAACCAAAATGCTTTGTCACAGATGTGTTTTTTTAAAGGACTACATTATAATTTGACTTATATTGTGCACACAAAAAAAATGCAGAAATCATTTCCATTACATTATGCTTATAATTGCCAGTGTTTATGTACCTTATGCTAGCTATCTTTTTGGAAGTATAAAATCGAAATGTTATACTTTCCTTCACAGTAGCATTAAGGATATATTGTTTTTTTTGGTGGGGATTCTTAAATACATCAACCTATGTGGTTGATGAGCAGTTTATATAAAGCTTTTAGTTGATAGAAATGACAAGGTGAGTCAGAAGATAGTAGATGGGCAGTGATTACGCTGTTCTGCTGTGGTAACTGTAATGCATAAGGCTCCATTTTGCTTTATCTGAATATTTTTACATATAAGCTTAACTGAGCATATCCACATGTTCTTACAGCATGCTAAAAAGGCATGGATGTAAAGTGCATGACTGAACTTCTCAGCCATCCAAAGTGCATTCGCAGTAGTTAGAATCTGCATTCATGAGCATGCCAAACCATTTTTACATCCGAAACTGGCAGTACATGTTTACATATGTGATTCAAAAGATGAACACAAAAGACCCTAATTTACATGTAGAATGTATAACTAGACCTGAATTTATGCAGAAAAGTTGAATAACACCATATTAACTTATCATTATTTGAGTTAGGTGGGAAATGTGTTAAGAAACTGCAGAATTGTAAAAGTAAGGAAATAATAAAAAATATTATAACTGAGTAAAAAATACTTGCAAAACAGTACTGAGTTAAATTAAGAAAATGTTAGCTTTCCAGCAGTGTAAACCTTGGCTTTGGATGATTGTCACTGTTGAAGTGACACCTCAACCCAATCTGCAAAATTGGAAAAAAGGGTTGAAGATGGATGGATGTGCATGTTATGATGGGTGTTAATAAATATCGTAAAACTGTCATGTAGAAGAGGAAGTTCAATGCAGCATCACTGCAAATGATTAACGATCAGTGAGGAAATTACTTTGTAGTCATGCAGTAATTGTGCATACATGGTAGAAATGCAGTCATTCATTTGTGAGAGGGGTAAGGTCTTGTGACTAGCAGTGATCAATGAAAAAATATATGAATACATGACAGTGGCAGGGGTTGGGGGGAAAGGATGGATCTTTTAAAAAGTGTTTTTGCTTTATTTATGTAAAAGTACTGGAAATGATGCTATAGCAAAACTTCCCCTGGGTGGAATTGTGCAATGTGTATCTTACACTGTCAGTTAGGATACATACTTGTAGCTGATGATAATCTGCCTATGGCCTGGGTAATGGTTGATAAAAGTCCTTGTACCAGCACATTTACTGACAAACAACTGTTAAATAATGGAATAAATGAATAAGGCACACACTAGTACTGTATTCTAGAAGAAATACATGGATCATAGGTCAGCACTAAGCTAAACTGCCATTATGGGCCATTTTAAGCCTAGCCAATTACCCCATGTGAAAATCAAACCCTGCACTTTGTGTCTGTAAGGTAAACATCTTAACCAGTATGCCAGGAGCAGGAGGTTGATATAATGGTTAAGGTGTTTATCTTGATACCAGCCACAAACAGATGCACGGAGACTTGAGCAAACAGTATTAGCATTACCACACAGACCAATAAGTGAGCACGCAGAACAGCACAATACAAGAAAAGGATAACTTGAATGACATAATTAAGAGGCAGGAGAAACTTAACAAGTAGAGTCTAGTTAGAAACAATTAAAGTAGTGTACAAACAAAAGGAATTAAATATATTTTATCTGTAGAAATAATTCTGTTCGGTTAGGGATATATACATAAAGAAAAAGGAAATTCTGACAAAGGATGTGAGAGGGATGCAGCTACAGTGTAACAAAGGTGAGAAAATGTGATACATGTAAAATTTATTTAAGGTGGTGAGTTGACATATCAGCAAGGAAAGTAGATACATGGCGGGGGGGGGGGTATTGCATATATTGCACAGTATGTTAGAGTCCTCAGCTATGATGTAAAACAATAAATGAACTCTGCAGCTGTTGCCCATTGGAGTCCAGAAAGAGACAGTTTATTGTCATTTGTTGTCACTTGTATGCATAGAAATGGCATTGTAAAGTTAAAAATGTATTAGCCAAGTATAGGTGCATAGGTAGATACTAGGCTATCTGCCCTAGGGCATTTATAAGCCTAGCCAGAGTGTGTTTGGCTTTCGCCTCCCTTTTAGATTAGTTTACTGTGCCTCTGTATAGTAGGTCACAGAGGATAGCCCTTTAAGGTTAGTTTACTGTGCCTCTGTCTAGCAGGGACACAGAAGAGATCCCAGGGGTAAACTTATGATCTCCCATCCACTCGTCAAGATTTCTCTTGAAGAGGGTCAGCGAGGGGCTCTGCCTAACATGAATTGAGATTCTTTTCCAGAGTGAGGGAAGCCTCTGGGATATGAATCTGTCCCTCCAGCATGTCCTGTTTATTGCTGTGTTGAGGTTTAAGTCCCTGGAGCGTGTAGCTCTAAGGGATTTGGATTTCCTGAGGTGGAGCATGTCCATTAATTCTGGGTTAGACATCGCTTTGTACATCAGGCATAGATCACCTCTGAGTAGGCGGTAAGCAACTGATTAGAGCTGGAGTTTCTTTAGTCGAACTGCATAGGGCATCTGTTTGAGGCCCGTGATCCTCTTGGTGAGGTACTTTTGGGATCTCTCCAGCTGCTGCAGGTGTCAGGTAAGGTACATCCCAAATGGGGCATTGTATTCAATTATGGGCCTGATGAGTGATGAGTAGGGGGTCACAATGACCTCTCTAGATCTAGATGTGAACCCTTTCGTGATAAGGTGGGCTATATAGAAGGTCTTTCTAACCACTTTGGCAACGTGATTGTCAAAGGAGAGATTACTATCTACTTGGGTCCCCAAATCCCTAATTACTTCTTCCATAATTAATGGATTACCTCCTATGTGGTAATTTGTGGGCACTTTGTTTTTCCCAAAGGGGATGATTATACACTTTTTTGCATTTAGTTGAGGCCGTGGCTCTGGCACCAGGTATCCGTCTCTGTGAGGCCCTTTTGGAGGATGCTTGTGTCAGCCAGAGAGTCAATTATGGCTCCCAGTTTGCAGTCATCTGTGAACTTGGTCAGCCATAGTCCTCCCGTGTTAGCCTGTACCTCAGAGAAGTATATACTGAACAAGAGAGGTCCCAGGACTGAACCTTGTGGGATGCCACTTGTAACTGGTTTAGATTTGGACATGGCACCTGTAATTCTGACCATGTGGGTTCTACCCCTGAGCCAGTTTGCAATCCATCTTGTGACGTAGGGGTTGATATTTATGCTGGTAAGCTTATTTATGATGCCTGAGTGGGGTATTGTGTCGAAGGCTTTTGCAAGGTCCAGGTAGGCTGTGTGGACTGCCTTCCCCTCATCTATGGCCTTGGTAACTGTTTCAAATAAGTCAACTAGGTTTAATAGGCAAGATATGCCCTTAACAAAGCCGAATTGGGTAGGGTCCAGTGTCTGGAGGTTCTCAATGTCTTTGTTTATGAGTTCCATGATGATACGCTCCATAGCTTTGCATACCAGACTAGTCAGGCTTATAGGGTGATAGTTCCTGGGGTCCGTTGTGGCACCACCTTTGTGGAGCGGGACCACTGTTGCTGTACACCATTCTTTGGGTACATATCCTGTAGTAAGGCTGAGTTTGAACAGTGACTTTATGTTTGGGTTCAGTTCTTCTTTGAGCTTGTGTAAGGCACAGCCCGGGACACTGTCCAGTCCCATTGATGCTGTGTTTTTTGCTTTGGAGGGATCAGCTTTCACCTGTGCATCTGTGATGTCTGGGAAGCTACATTCTGTTGGGATAGACATTTGCTCTTTTGGGGGGGAAGGGGGGAAGAAGTTTGCACTGAACCTGTCTGCCAGGATGTTGGCAATGTCTGTGGGTTCAGTGTAATTTTTGCCATTTTGTACTAACTCAGAGCATATCTGGGAGTTGCCACCCAGATTCCTGACATAACTAATGAAGGCTTTGTGATTATCATTAGCGTCCTGGGCAATTTTTCTTTTGGAGCTGGCCTTTGATGATTTTATGAGGGATCGTAGTTTCTTGCTAGTACTGATCAGAGATGCCTTCCCTTTTTGGGATTTTGCTGTATCATGTAGTAGCTTCCTCCTTCTGTTGTATAGCTTATTTATGGCCAGGGTCCACCAGACAGGTCTCCTACTTTTGGAGGAGTGAGTCTTGGTTTTATTTGGGATAGCACAATCCATGCATTCCTGTAGGTGCTCATAGAATGCGTTTGAAAAGGATTCTGCAGTTCGGGCAGTATTTTCCACTGGCCCTGGGGCTTTGAAGGATTCCACCTCAGTTTTGAGAAGTGTGAAGTTTGCTTTTAAGAAATTTTTCACAGTGGTTTCCTTGGTTGGGGGTGGGGAGTGGATATGGATGTCCAGTGAGATTAGTTTATGGTCTGATCTTACCAATGAGGGGTTTACCTCTGGTGTGGAACATAGAGTCCCCATGTTGGTGATGACCAGGTCCAATATGTTGTCCCCTCTTGTGGGAGTGGTGACCAGTTGTTCCATAGCGTTTGAGTTTACAAATTCTAGGAACCATTGGGCAAGGGTGTCTGGGCTTGAGTAGTTTTTCCAATCCATGTTTGGGTAGTTGAAGTCACCCAATATTATGGTGTTTGGAGAGACCTTCATGTTCTCAGGAAAGCCGAGTGAGGTTCCTGAGATTGGGAGGGTGATCTGTAGCAGGCTACAAACTGAAAAGCAGTTTTGCCCACTGTTAGTTGCACATGGATTGCCTCCGATGCTTCATGCAGTGCCACTAACCTGGAAGTATGGGTATCTTTGATGAATATGGATACTCCCCCTCCTTTTGTGTTTCGGTCCGAGTTTTGGGGCTGAAAAGCATGGTATGAGTTATAACCTGGTAGTGCTGGGGTGCTCTTGGGAGCCTTGAACCAGGTTTCTGTTACTGCACAGATATCGATATTCTCCATACTGAGGAGAGTCTCAAGTGCGTGCATCTTTTTTTTTCAAAACAGGTTTATTGTTTTAACATATAAGAGAAATATCATAACAATTTTATACAAGTAATTAAAAATAGGTATTAAGTGCGTGCATCTTGAGATTTAGACTTCTGGCGTTGAGTAGCATTACCCTTAGTTTTTTTCTCCTTGTGTTTTCTATGGAGGTGGGTTTGTCTTTTGAGCCTTGCCTAAAAAAGGCACTATGGGGGTGGCAAGAGCCTTAGCCAGTATTCGAAAGCCCAGGGGTGACAGGTGCAAGCCGTCCCTAGCGAAGCAATGTGGCTTGTCGAGTATGTCATCCCAGGCTGATAGACACTGGATCCCCTTTGAATGACACCAATACTTTAGCCAATTGTTAAAACTGATCATTTTTCTTTATACTGTGGCATCATTCTTGGTGAGGGCAAGATGCTACTCAAGGTCAGGGTCATACCGGCCTGGGCTACATGATCAGAGAGCTCCTCTATGTCTCTTTTCATGTAGTCCAGGGAGGTACGTCTCAGGTCATTCACACCAGCATGGACACTGATGGAGTCATATTTCTACTTGCTTTGGAGTGACCTGAGTGCTTGTGTTATGTGGCGGTTCCTGGCACCCAACAGGCAGCTTACAGTGACCTTCTCCTTGTTCAATCTGGTGAGTGGGATGTCAGTGTGTCTGACAATAGAGTCACCTATTACAAGTGTATTTGGTGTGTTGTTTAGCCTTAAGGGCTGTGACTGTGTGGCACACTGACTTTGTGAAGTATGTGCTACGTGGGTATTATTGTGGGGTAGCAGTTGCTTGGATGTCTGCTTTGGAGGTCTCTGCTGCTTTGGAAGATTTTTATTTAGAGCCTCCGAGTATGTTTTTGTGTGTTTATGTGTTTGGTTTGCTGATGCAGTAGGTCTATGTGAGACTGGATTTGTGGTGTGAATGGTTACCTTCTCCTCCTGACTGACTGTACCAGTCTTGGGTTGAGAGAGCTCAGCCTCCAGTTTGGCTGCATAGTTGCATCCGCATCTTTCACATATATTTGAGCTTGTTGGGAGGAGGGGGGGGTGGTCTGTGTACATAAGGCAATTGTAACATTGCCTCAAGATACCCAGATTCACTAGCTGGACTGGAGAGTAAACCTGAAACTGTCGTTTGGACATGCCAGAATAGTATAAGGAACTGTTTATTGACTGATCAGAAAGGACCAATAGGGAGCCAAGTACTTATAAAGAGTATAAGAGGGTGTAGTGCTTTAGTTTGATAGTATTTACTTATAAGATTTGAGCAAGTGCAGGGCTTTAGAAGGAAAATAGAGTGCTTCCTTTGAGAGTTAGAACAGTTCTAAGGGAAAAGGTGAAGAGTAGACTTTGTGGAGCCGGGAATAGTTTAAACCTGTTTAAGCGGCGCTGCCTATCCTGCGCGGTGCACAGAATCGCACAAAAACATGCAAATGTGGGTTTTAAAGCAGGGAAACTGAAAGAGATAGGAATTGACCCAAAACGGCCAATAAGCTACTAGTTTCTGGGCTGAGACCACTCCTCCAGGGACAGATAGGCTACTCAAAGCTCCCCACTCTCACTGGTGAACAGAGAAGCTTCTTCCTATCCAAGTAAGGATATGGGCAACACAGGAACCTATACCACAGTCCGAAATTCAGCAAAGCCTGAAATCTGGACTAATCTAGTTCAGTAAGGCAGGAAAAAGAATATTTTTTTGTTTTTTTTCTTGTTTTTTTTTTGCAGAGAATAACAGACAATCACACAGAAAACACTGTAAATGCTATAAACAGGCTAGCGCACTTGAGTGTGTAGCCTACAACAATTAAATAATACAAAAATGACTTTTTAGGAAGTGCAACTGTAAAAGCAGGTAAGGCAATATAATTTTAAACTTTTTCAAACACAGATCAGTTAGAAACTCGCTTTTTAGGTGGGAAAATGCAGTTGGAGCAGAAAGCAAAGAAAAATACTTAAATCAGTTGAAAGTCTATCTTAGGTCTCTCTTTTGCCTGTATCACTCTGCAGGACAACATGAGGAGCTGTGCTGAGTTGTATACTCACAAAGAAATATAAAATACAGATTTGTTTATCCAATAGTAAAACCTAACTGCAAGGTTTTCTAGTATAAATTTCCTAAGTAATGCTTAGTAAATTGTGGTACTCACAGGACTATATTCAGAATGCCTAGCTATACCTGGGTGGCAAGTGTATGGACGTAGTCTGGGTAGTCACATATTATTGCAACCATGCTTTCTCACCAGACCGTTGTTTATATTATTGACTACTTCCATGCTTCACAGTGTATGCAACCTCATAAGGGAATAATCATACAAACAAAAACTCTTGTAGCATAATAAGTTGTATATATTAAATATTCCCCGGCTGTGTGCTCCATGAACTCAACGAGGAATTAAACCCACAGTTAGGACAGCTGTTTAATCTTAGTCTCACCTCCGGATACGCATCAGGAGTGGCGCACAGCGACTGTGGTCCCACTCCACAAAGGCGGTGCCTCCACCGACCCTGGAAATTACCGTCCCATTAGCTTGACAAGCCTTATCTGCAAAGCCATGGAGAGGATCATAATGGATCTCATAAATAAAGACATAGGGAACTTGCAGACTTTGGATCCAACCCAGTTTGGCTTTGTCAAAGGCAGATCATGCCTTTTAAACTTGGTTGACTTTTTCAAACAGTCACCAAGGCCATTGACGAGGAAAGGCAGTCCATACAGCCTACCTAGACCTGGCGAAGGCTTTTGATACAATACCTCACTCGGGTATCATTGAAAAACTCATCAACTTAAATGTAAACCCATACATTACAAGATGGGTTGCAAACTGGCTGAGTGACAGAACCCACAGGGTCAGAGTTGCTGGCGCCATGTCAGACTCAAAGCCTGTCACAAGTGGTGTCCCACAGGGCTCAGTCCTGGGCCCACTCTTGTTTGGCATCTACTTTTCTGAAGTACAAGCAAACACAGGAGGGTTATGGCTGACAAAGTTTGCAGATGACTGCAAACTGGGCGCCGTAGTTGAAAACACATCCGACACAGATATCCTTCAGAAGGGTCTCACAGAAACGGATAACTGGTGCCAGAGCCATGGCCTAAAGTTAAATGCCAAGAAATGCATAGTTATACCCTTCGAAAAATAAGGTTACCCCTAGCTACCATATAGGTGGCAATCCCCTGAACACAGAAGAAGTTATTAGGGACCTGGGAAACCAGGTTGACAGTAGCCTTTCATTCGACACTCATATTGCTAAAGTAGTTAGGAAGACCTTCTACATTGCCCACCTTATCATGAAGGGATTCACATCTAGATCAAGGGAAGTCATAGTCTCCCTATACTCATCACTCATCAGACCAATGATCGAGTACAATGCCCCATTCGGAATGTATCTGACTCGGCACTTGCAGCAGCTGGAGAGGCCACAAAAGTTCCTCACCAAAAGGATAAAGGGTCTCAAAAATCTGTCTTATGCTGCCCGACTGAAAGAACTCCAGTTATATTCAGTTGCTTACCGCTTGCTCAGAGGTGACCTATGCCTGACATACAAGGCCATGTCAAACCCAGATTTGATGAACATGCTTCATCTCAAAAATCTAGATCCCTCAGAGCCACAAGGGCGGAGACTTAAACCTCGACACGGTTATTAATAGGATGTGCTGGAGGGATAGATTCATCACCCAAAGACTCCCTATGCTGTGGAACAAAATCCCGGTTTATGTGAGGCAGAGCACCTCGCTGGCCTTGTTCAGGAGGAATCTTGACCAATGGATGGGAGATCGCAGATACACCCCAGGGGTTACCTCAGTGTCACTGCTCGACAGAGGCACAGCAAAATAATGGGCATAGTTTCTCCAAACTAAAGGGGTGGCATAAGCCACAAAACTATGGGCTAGGCTTATAAATGCCCTTGGGCAGATAGCCTAGTATGAACCTATGAACCTATAAGATATATGCAGCTATAGCCAACCTGAAGCAGATTCTCAATGGCAAATGTTACATATTGTATTGTGCTGTGTAGAGTTATAGCACATTAATTTGGTGGCCAGGCAGACATTTTGTGACATGTTCTTCAACCCAGACCAATGTCAGCCACAACACAGTCCCAATCTAGCCATACCTGCAGTACCCTCAGCCCAATGCCAGCCTCAGCCAACTGATAAATCATTTGTGAAATACCAAAATAAGGAGTTGTCATGTATTGCTACAGGTCAGGTTCTGAGAAATGTATTTACAGCTTTTAAATTTTATAAAAACTGCATTTGCATAATAAAATAATGGCCTGGTGAAAAAGTGTAGTTGCAATTTCATTGAAATAAATATTGTGACAGTGAGAATATATCTCAGACAATCCTGCTTAGTACCATTAAATCAACTGCAAAACAACAATGACTACTTTCTCAATAATACAAATAACATGCTGGTGAGAAAGCATCGTTGTGATAATACATAGGTACCGTAGTCTGCTATAGTAATGTATACTGTGGGAGCAATCAAAGGTAATAAATCACATTCACATGACTGATGTTAGCACATACATACAGGCTAAAGAACTGTAAGGCTTTCATTGCCTTACATGCATGAAGGAAATAATACTGATATTGCTATGACAGTATACACACCTGTGACAATGTGCAATCACTCCAATAATACTATTATGTGATGAAAAAAGCATTTTGTGCAGCAATCTGCATGTTGTGAATGGTAAGTTTGCTGTGTATGTAGGTAGCAAAATACAGAAGAACATGGCAAGTATACAGATGTGTCACATTGACCAGGATATAAACAGAATAATGACTAATAGCTGTCTAATTATAGCAGATGTGACATATGTACGTGCAAAATGAGGTTTATGATCATGTGACACATGCAAACATGCCCATAAATCAAGGTATAACTCAAGTGTAGTCAGTCCATCGACAAATGGCTTGGGTGTGTCTATCTGCACAGGTATACTACAGATGTCAGCACAACCTGCATGCGTAACAGGAGCACTCTCACCACAGGAATGCAGAACACCTGTTTGACTGGCATGAAATTCTCAATGTATTCAAAGGTCTTTGTTCAAAATAAAACTAGATAGAAATAAATTGATGCAATGTTATATGTGTCATGTTAGTGCACTCACATTATGTTGGCCTCTGCTGGAGTTAAACAGCTGCTTATGTAAGTCCACAATCTATAGAACTGTATTTTAACCACAAGCACCACAGGCAAAGTCTTACCATGACTGTGAGACAGAACATATTTGAAGGCATGACATCATCATTGTGGTGCAAAGCAGTTTGAACAAAAAAGTAATGGTGGAACCATCTCCCACTGTAAAACTGTACACAATACAGCCGTGGTGGATGTAATTCATGCATAGCAGTATACTGACACACACTGATACTATTAATTCACTGCAGGTATCAAACACCTATCTATGTAGCCACAGAAGCTACATGATACTGCTGCAGTGCTGGCACCACAGGAGAAGCATTACTGAAAATGTGAGATGGTGTGCATTTGAAGGAAGCACATCATCTTATTGCTCCATAGCATATGTGTGCCTTTAAACTGATTCAGGGAGTTGTATGATCTGTCTTTTATGGCACAAAATATTACATGATGCTATCTATGTCAAAGCACACATATGTTGTAATGCAGTCATCCCTGTGAGTGTAGAAGCACAATTCCTAGATAATATGGCAATCCAAACTGATGCCTTACTAATGCAACAAGCTACAGAACATTGTATCACTTCCTCACACCACAGGAGAAGGCTTACTACTAGCGTGAGATAAAGCACATTTCAACAAATGGCCTCATCAGTGTTTAACAAAGCAGTTGGCTCTGCTACAATGGATAGAAAATAGTGAAATGGACCTCTCCAGCTATACATGTACACATCAGATATGTGGGTGACACCATTCTTACCGTTATGCACATTCATGCACACACACTGACACATCTGAGTCTATGGAGCAATGTCTGGGTTTGAACCAACTGCCGAACTAAGATCACAAATTAAAGGACATTGCATGAATAGCAAGCACCAGAACAGAAGTTTGGTCACAACTCTGACAGTAAACATATGAATAAATGCCATCACCATTGTTTTAACAGAGTGCTGTGTTTGCTAAAATTGAATGAAAGTGGTGGGACAGTCCACTACCACTGTAAAGTTACACATCATATCTGTAGGTGAATCTTTTACTATCACCTTTTCAGGGGTCTATATTAGAACATTGAAGTTTCACAGCTTTGAATGTTCCAATATCGACCCCTATTCAGCGAATGCTGAAAATAGTGAAGCTGCAGAAAACCAAATTTTTTCCTAGGTAAAGAATTTGGTTGTTCGTTTCTATCACTTCGCTATTTTCAGCACTGTAGTGGAAAGTTAGTGGTCAGGTTCAGGTAAGTGTGCGATTGTGTGGATGTGAGGTTTAGGGCGGGTTAGGTGAGAGTTAGGGTTAGGGCGCGGGTCAGGTAAGTGTGTGATTGTGTGGACGTGATGGTTAGGGCGGGTTAGATGAGTTAGGGTTAGGACGTAGGTGAGGTGAGTGTGTGATAGTGACGGACCTTAGGGTTAGAGTTTGGGTTAAGATAAGTGGATAGTTAGTGGTGTATGTACAGTTTAATGTAGGGTTAGATGTAAGATTGTAGGTGTATGTGTGTGGATTGCTGTTTGTTTGGCGTGCTTGTGTTGTGCAAACAGCAAATTTTTTTCCCTAGGAAAAAATTCGCTGTCCTGCATATTCGATATTGTCAGCATTCGCTGAACAGAGGTCGATATTAGAACATTCAAAGTTGTGAAACTTCGATGTTCTAATGTAGACCCTCTTTTTAGTGTGTTGCACAAAATGTGTTTTGCTTAAAAAAAGCAAGTAATTGATGGGGGAGCCTTCTCCCAGTATAAATATGTCTCCTAAGTGGAAATGTATGCAGCAAATCTTTTGATGGAACCAATGCTACATGACACCACATAGTATTTAAGAAATGCTGTATTTGAACCACTTACTTATCTAGTTACACAATCTAGGAATACAGTATCAGCAGCAAACACTACAGGAGAAGTCTGATTACAATAATAAGGTAACACACATTTGAAAAGATGACACCATCAGTGTGTTGCATAAAAAGTGGAAGTGTACACAACAGACCTTCTGATAAAGCTAATTCAACCTCATAGAATTTAAGCAATACTGGATTCAAACCACCTACCTATCAATTTACACAGTATCAGCCACAAGTGCCACAGGAGGTCTGACCACAACATTTATTGAGTGCTCTTTTGAAAGGATGACCTTATCAGTGTGCTGCATAGATGTTTGTGAAACAAGTGGAGGAAATTGATGGGGTCCCTTTCCTTCTTTAAATGTTTCCCCCGAGTGGACGTGTACACATCAGATCTGTTGTTGAAACCATACTTACTGACACTAGAAACACACACAAGTTCAACACTGTTAGATTCAAACCACCTACTATCTACTTACACAACGTAGAGAACAGAGTATCAAATGCAAGCTCCACAGGAGAAGTCTGATTCCAAAACTGCGAGAGTACAGTTTTGAAAAGATGGCCTCATCAGTGTGTTACAGAGATGTCTGTGGGGAAAGTGAAAAAAATTAATGTTGAAGCCCTTTCCCAGTTAAAATGTTTCTCCTGATGGGAAATGTGCACATCAGATGTGTGGTTGAATCCAGTCGTACCTAGCATTACAGATGTGCATGCACAGACACTCAAACATGCGTGTGCGCGAGCATGTGTGCACTCACACACACACACACACACACACACACACACACACACACACACACACACACACACACACACACACACACACACCTCATGCTGGTCAGTCACTGCTGTATTTGAACATCTACCTATCTGGCCAATTTCCCTTTCAAAGGTGAGAATCAAACCTTGTATCATGTGACTTTGAGTTAAGCACTTTAACCATTATACCACCCACTAACCCCTTAACTCTTAACTTTTCAATCCTAACATCCATGTACATTGCGGTAGTGTGAGTGACATATAACTGTTTCACAGTATGGCATATTGATGACAATCACAGTTGTGAAACAGCAGACTGACAACCAAACATTTCTGAGTGTTCAGGTCAGGATGACGGAATTCAAATAATAGTTATTTGTTGTGTCGTTTTCAATATTTAATCATGCTTGGACAACTTTCAGAGTAAATACAAACATACAGGTCAGAAATATGACAATGCAGTGCTTAATACCATTGAGGAAGTATGTGTGAAAAGGTCTCATGCCACTGTATATTATTTGAAAGTCTACATGTGTTGGAGTGAAGTCATAACATTACATAATGATGTGTTTAGCTAGCATCACAGTTAACTCTACATACCTGAACTACAATAGTCCCCTACAACATATAAACGTAATACAAGTTGCTCACATTACTTTGTTTTTTGCAAAAATTATCGCTGGCATAGGTTCATAGGTTCATACTAGGCTATCTGCCCTAGGGCATTTATAAGCTTAGTCAGAGTGTGTTTGGCTTTCGCCACCCATTTTAAATTAATTTTGCTATGCCCTTTTTCGAGGTTAGTATACTGTGCCTCTGTCTAACAGTGACACAGAAGTGATACCTGGGGTAAACCTACGATCTCCCATCCACTCATCAAGATTCCTCTTGAAGAGAGTCAATGAGGGACTCTGCCTAACCTGGACTGGGATTTTATTCCAGAGCAAAGGGAGCCTCTGGGTTATGAATTTGTCCCTCCAACATGTCCTATTTATTCCAGTGCTGAGGTTCAAGTCTCTCAAGCGCGTAGCTTGATGGGATTTGGATTTTCTGAGGTGCAGCATGTCCATTAATTCCGGGTTGGACATGGCTTTATATGTCAGGCACAGATCGCCTCTGAGCAGGCGGTATGCCACTGAGTAGAGCTGAAGTTTCTTTAACCGGGCAGCATATGGCATCTGTTTGAGCCCTTTGATCCTCTTGGTGAGGTACTTTTGGGGTCTTTCCAGTTGCTGCAGGTGTCTGGTGTGGTACATCCCAAAAGGGGCATTGTACTCAATTATGGTCCTGATGAGGGATGAGTAAAGAGGCACGATGACCTCCCCTGATCTAGATGTGAATCCCTTCATGATTAGGTGGGCTATATAAAATGTTCTTCTAACCACTTTGGTCACATGGTTGTCAAATGAGAGATTGCTATCAACTTGGGTCCCCAGGTCCCTAATTACTTCTTCTGTACTTAATGGATTACCACCTATGTGGTAATTTGTGGGCACTTTGTTTTTGCCAAAGGGGATGACTATACACTTTTTGGCATTTAGCTTGAGGCCATGGCTCTGGCACCAGTTGTCTGTTTCTATGAGTCCCTTTTGGAGGATGCTTGTGTCGGCTGGAGAGTCGATTATGGTGCCCAGTTTGCAGTCATCTGCGAACTTGGTCAGCCACAGTCGTTCCATGTTGGCCTGTACCTCCAAGAAATATATACTGAACAAGAGAGGTCCCAGGACTGAGCCTTGTGGGATGCCACTTGTAACTGGTTTGGAGTCTGACATGGCTCCAGCAATTCTAACCATGTGGGTTCTGTCCTTGAGCCAGTTTGCAACCCATCTAGTGACATAGGGGTTTATATTTTAGCTGGTGAGCTTATCTATAATGCCCAAGTGGGGTATTGCATCGAAGGCTTTTCCGTGGTCCAGGTAGGCTGTGTGGACCACCTTCCCCTCGTCAATGGCCTTGGTGACTGTTTCAAAGAAATCTACCAGGTTTAAGAGGCAGGATCTGCCCTTAAAGCCAAACTGGGAAGGATCCAGTATCTGTAGGTCCCCAATATCTTTATTTATGAGGTCCATGATGATCCTTTCCATAGCTTTGCTGACCAAGCTAGTCAGGCTTATGGTGCGATAGTTTCCAGGATCCATTGAGGCACCACCTTTGTGGAGAGGTACCACTGTTGCTGTACTCCACTCTTTGGGTACATATCCTGTAGTAAGGCTAAGATTGAACAGTAGTTTTATGTTTGGGTTTAGCTCTTCTTGGAGTTCATGTAGGACGCAGCCCGGGACACTGTCTGGTCCCATTGATGCTGTGTTTTTTGCTTTGGAGAGGGCGGCTCTTACTTGAGCATCTGAGATGTCAGGAGGGCAGCACTCTGCTGGGATAGATATTTGCCCTTTAGGTGGGGAGGGGGGGGTTGCGCTGAACCTGTCAGCTAGGATGTTGGCAATGTCTGTGGGTTTGGTGTATTTTTTGTCATTTTGGACTAATTCTGAGCATATCTGGGAATTCCCACCCAGGTTCCTAACATAACTAAAGAAAGCCTTGTAATTATCCTTAGTGTCCTGTGCAATTTTTCTCTCGAAGCTGGCCTTGGACGATTTTATGAGTGCCCATAGTTTTTTGCTAATACTGATTAGAGATGCCTTCCCTTTTTGGGATTTTGCTCTATCATGTAGTAGCTTCCTCCTTCTATTGTATAGTTTGTTTATGGCTGGAGTCCACCAGACAGGACGTCTGCCTTTGGAGGATTGGGTCTTGGTTTTATTTGGGATTGCAAGATCCATGCATTCTTGAAGGTGTACATAGAATGCATTTATAAAGGATTCTGCAGTCTGGGCCGTATTTTCCACAGGCCTGGGGGCTTTGAAGGATTCCACCTCGGTTTTGAGGAGTGTGAAATTTGCTTTAGAGAAGTTTTTCTCTGTGGTTTTCTGGGCGTGGGGTGGGGTTGGGATGTGAATATCCAGTGAGATTAGTTTATGGTCTGATCTTACCAGTGAGGGATACACTTCTGGTCTGGAGCATAGAGTCCCCATGTTGGTGATGATCAGGTCCAGTATGTTTTCCCCTCTTGTGGGAGTGGTAACAAGTTGTTCCATAGCATTTGAGTTTATAAATTCTAGGAACCTTTGGGCTAGGGTGTTGGAGATAGAGTAATGCTCCCAGTCTATGTTTGGGTAGTTGAAGTCACCCAATATAATGGTGTTTGGAGAGACCTTCATATTTTCCAGTGTTCTCAGGAAGGCTGAGTGGGGTTCCTGGGTTTGGGAGGGTGGTCTATAAACTGGAAGGTAGTTTTACCACTGTTAGTTGCACATGGATAGTCTGTGATGCTTCGTGCTGTGCCACCAACTTGGAGGTGTGGGTATCTTTGACGAATATTGATACTCCCCCTCCTTTTGTGGTTCGGTCCAAGTTTTGGGGCCGAAAAGCATGGTATGAGGTATAACCAGGTAGTGCTGGTGTGCTCTCGGGAGCCTTGAACCAGGTTTCTGTTACTGCACAGATATCGATGTTCTTCATGCTAAGGAGAGTTTTGAGTGCGTGCATCTTGAGGTTTAGACTTCTGGCATTGAGTAGCATTACTCTTAGTTTCTTATCCCTTGTGATACCTATGGAGGTGGGTTTGTCTTTTGAGCCTTGCCTAAAAAAGGCACTATGGGGGCAGCAAGAGCCTTTGCCAATATCCGAAAGCCCAGGGGTGACAGGTGCAAGCCATCCCTAGTGAAGCATCGTGGCTTGTCGAGCATGTCATCCCAGGCTGACAGGCATTGGATCCCCTTTGAATGACACCAATACTTAAGCTGGTTGTTGAAATTGATCATCTTGTCTTCATATTGTGGCATCATTCTTGGTGAGGGTAAGATGCTACTCAAGGTCAGGGTCATACCAGCCTGGGCTACATGCTCAGAGAGCTCCTCTATGTCTCTTTTCATGTAGTCCAGGGAGGTACGTCTCAGGTCATTCACACCAGCATGGACAATGACTGAGTCATATTTGTACTTGCCTTGGAGTGACCTGAGTGCTTGTGTTATGTGGCGGATCCTAGCCTGACAGGCAGCTCACCATGACCTTCTCCTTGTTCAGCCTGGTGAGCAGGACGTCAGTGTGCCTGACGATAGAGTCACCTATTACAAGTGTATCAGGTGTGTTGTTTAGCCTTAAGGGCTGTGACTGTTCAGCACACTGGCTTTGTGAGTTATGTGTTGCACGTGTTTTGTTTTGGGGTAGCGGTTGTTTGGGTGTCTGCTTTGGAGGTCTCTGCTGCTTAGGCAGATTTTTATTTAGAGCCTCCGAGTATGTTTTTGTGTGTTTATGTGTTTGGTTTGCTGTCGTGGTAGGTCTATGTGAGACTGGAATTGTAGTGAGTGTGGTTTCCTTCTCCTCCTGACTGGTTATGCCAGTACTGAGTTGAGAGAGCTTAGCCTCCAGTTTGGCTATATGGTTGCATCTCTCACATGTGTTGGAATTTGTTGGGAGGAGGAGAGGGTTGTCTGTGTACATGAGGCAGTTGTAACATTGCCTCAAGATTCCCAGATTCACCAGCTGGACCGAGAGGAGATTGACAACTGACCTTTGGACATGCTAGAATAGTATTGGGAATTCCTTTATAATTGAAAAAAAAGGGCCAATGGGGAACAAGGTACTCAAGGGGAGTTTGTGAGGGTGTAGTGCTTTAAATTTTTTATTGCTGACTTAGTGAGCAAGTGCCAGGTAACTTAAATGCAATGTGTTACAGGTAACTTAAATGCAAAAATGACAAACAGTAACTTTCTTTCAAGCGAAACAAGGAAATAAGTACAGTAAGCAATGCAGATATCACTAGGGATCCACAGAAGCACTGAAAAGCCACATTTTAGGTGAAATTAGCATTTCAGGGAAATAAGCAAACAAACAACAAGCATACAAACAGAGCTAGATTCAGCAGGCCAGGATCTAGTCTATGCTACAGCAAACAAGGTGTACCAATTTCAGTAAGAAACAGTTCAAATATGCAGGCACTATAAGCCTTTAACCAGAAATTCCCAGCTCAGAGGGGCAGAGTCCAGCCTCTCCTCCCACAAGAGTGCAGACCACAAACCTTCTTAATGTAAAATAACTGGCCTGAAGCCCAAGTGCTTAAACCAGAACTAATACACTTTTAGAATAACAGACACTGAGCCCTCAATCAGCAGTTTCCAACTTAGAAGGATGTAAGCTACCTGTCCTGCCACCACAGTGCAGGCCACAAACCTTCTTAATGTAAAACAACTGGTCTGAAGCCCAAGTGCTTAAACTAAAAGGCTTAGAATGAGTTACACCAAGCAGTAATAAATACAATTGAGTACTTTTAAGATAACGCAAAATCAAAATAAAGTAGGAAGAAACACAAATACAGTAAAAGCAGATACAATTTTTTTTTTTTTTTTTTTTTTAAGTGGAAAGAGGGAAAGGAAAGAGAGAAAGGAGTAGCAGAAACTAAGCTGATTAGCCTTCTCAAATGTTCTCCCTGCACTGGGTAGAATGAGGTAATGACACTAGACTGGGAGGAGGGTCCCAGATCAAATTTACACTAGGGGCGGGCAACTGCAAAGCCACCAACTATAAAAACACTATACCAACAGGGAGGGAGGGTGGAAAACAAACTGCAGAAATGTTTCTCACAGCTGAAAAGCAGCAGTGAGCCTTTAAATGAAAGTTTTAAACAGCTAAAGGAGCCTCTAGAAAAAAGAGTTTAACTGCAACACGTTATTACAAACAAACATGCTCTTTCACCTGACTAATGGCAAAGTATTAGTACATGTGGAATTACATTCTGAGGTTTTGAACTTAGAACAGGAATTAACAGTAGTCTGTGGTGCTCCACGATACCGTCAGATAAATAAGAAATGTAGACATGGACACTCTTCTGATTTCGATCAAATTCAGAAGAGATGAGTGTTATCTAAAGGACTTATGTGTCATGATAATTGCAGTAAAGCACTCATATGGATGATACAGGTGTATACTTATACAGCCTTCACAACTGGTGACTCTCCGTGTATGCCTTATGCAGCTGCATTGTGTTGGTGTGACATTAATGAGTATACAGTTACCACGGGATAACATAGATACAGGTGTCATAATTAAAAGACTTCAGAAAACGTATGGAAATACTACTAAAATCATACTAACACTTTATGTGTTTGTGTCAGGAAGATGTTTCAGATGTGCCAAGTGTACAATGCTTGTTAACACATAAACTCTTGCAATTTTTTCTGGAAATGTATGAGCATTTTGGGACTGATCATGAAACTCATAAGGGATCAAGCTGTTAATGCTACTGGAATCCCAGACTATGGATACACAATGAAGAAAGGAAGTTTGAGTGCAGTGTCAGTGGTACAACAGGTAGTGCACCTGCCTTTGGTGGAGACAGCTGTAAGTTCTATTCCCACCACCCCAAGCAGATGGATTGCCCACACTGCAGTGCATCATAAGGGGGGTACTGTATTCATGACTGTGTCATCCTTTGGGTTGGTGTGATGGTTAATGTGTTTACTTTGCTCTCACAAGGGACGGGTTTTGAATGCCACCTTTGAAATGGAAATTGGACAGGCTTAAAATAGCCCACAAGGACAACTAACAGTATTTATCTATGAACTTTATTAAAGTAGATAATATTGCAGCACTCCATATGGTGTACGTTCAATTCTACAGTCTGTTCAAGATATGCTAACTCTCTTCTCATAGTGCTCTCAGCCTGTCTTTTCATTATGTAGTGACGGCTAAGCACAATAGTGTCAAGGATAGCAGACTAATGTGAAAGAAGGCAAAGACTCATCATTTTTTGCTATAAGGTATAAACTGCCATTTACCATCAGTTACTACTGTAGCACTGTGCCAGGCATAGCACAAATGATCAGGACAAAGGTTGAAGGGGAAGACAGAGTGAGACTGGGAGACAGAGATAGAGACATAGAAAGAGTTATGTTTATGGACCATTTCTGGCCATCTTTATCATGTGCTACTTTTAGGTTTGTGTCAAAGGAAAAAACTTCAAAGACCAATACACATAAGGTTCAGTTAAGGTATATTTATTTACTTGCCGCAAGGAGACAAAAACATGCAAATACAAGGATTTGTCTAACTATTAACAGGAAGTATGCTCATTCTTATACTGTTTTAAAAGACATGGCCTTCTATGGCTGACGTAATCAAACACAACTTTCGGTATTGTTCTACAGCAGATGTTACTCAGATTTTCTGCTGACATGACTAGATTTGTGAGAAACTTTTGAGAAAAACAACCTGGCCTTGGTGGGCTCTAATTTGTTTACAAGCTCCCATTGTACAGTGTTACATTTCAAGGTACTCTTCTAATTCAGATACAAGCAAATGCTGATTGCAGTTCATATTTTCAAACAGGCTTTGTCCTAATTATCTATGGCTTCTACAGCTGTGTATTTTCTCATAGCACAAACGGAACTTCTTGTCTAAGCTTCATACAAGTAGTATTGTTCTATTCATTATTTTCCTAACATAAGCAGAAATCATCTGCTTCTCAGTAAATTTCCAAGGCACAAGCAAGATTTTAGCTAACAATACAAGGTCAGAAAGCATCTGCAGTTTATACAGATTTATGCAGTATAAAATAGAATAAATGTGTTAACCCTTTTCAAGCTCTAAATGCACTAAGCATATTACTAATACACACATTAATACATATTTTTCTGACATTTCCCCCTTTTAATACTTTTATTCTACTTTCAAAATAAGCATAAACAGTTTGTTTTCTTCTCCTAACCTCTTTCACTCAGGATTTGCAGTTAAGAGAGTCATTCAGTTAAAACTTATGAAAGCATTTTCAATCTTTTAACAGTTCTTCAAACTCAGTACTTTGATATAAGGTTTCAGAAACTGACATGTCTATAAGGTCTTTAATCAGTCTTTTCATGCAGGGGATGCCACAACAAACACATACTCCTAGTAGGAGCATTCCTACACAAATGGCAATCAGGATGTTCATTAGGATGGTACCGCACCCCCCAAACCATTACTGGAAAAAGTCCATCAGTGGGTTTGGGCCTGGTTTGGTCATGGCCGACACTTGCTGAATTACCTCAAGATGATTGTCTATCTTGTGTTTATAGTCAGAAATATATGAACAGCATTCTTCTTGGATTAAAGTGCAAGTACCACCTCTCACCACTAGGGTGAAGTCGAGAGCCATGCAGTTTTGAAGCACTACAGTTCTCATAGCATTCAGTTCATCAGTCACTAATTCGAGAGTGGAAAAAGTTTCATTACTCATTACTTCGAGAAGTTTCAACAGTTTTCTCAGCTCCCAGATCGATTTCACTGCTCCATATTGCCAGTAATATGCCTGCCCATGATATAACGCTATCACTCAAGTCCATATGTGTCAGTCCTTTGCCTATGGGATGATGGTCTTTCCAATGTGCATCGATTTGTCCCACTGGATTTACAGGTTTCTTGATGACCTCACGGACATTTCAAATTTTTCCTCGAGGCAAAACTGCAGTGTGTCGTATGGCTGGAACCAGGTAACCCAAAAAACAACTGCTGGACCAATTCTCAGGTAACCATTTGTATGCCTTTCTGCCACACACAAAGTAACAGTCCTCTACTTTAGTAGTAACCTTGCTATGAATATACACTTGCCCTGCATGAAACATTTTTCTATCTATTATAGACAGTTGTTTATAAAGAACAGAATTATGTTTTACTTCATCAAGTGTTTTATGCATCAATCCAAGAAATGAATCATAGTTTGTATTACAATAAAGATCTACATTGTTACCTTTAGTGTAACATTTATAAGAAACAGTCACATTGCAATTGCTCCAACCCACCTGTACAGTATCATTTTTATAAAAACACAGTTTCCTTTTGTGGAACAGACAAGTGCAATGCTATTCTATCTTGTGATGTAATGATTTAGGTACCATAAATCAAGTTCTCCCAGGTCTCATTGACCCCTAGGGGGACTGTAGTCATTAATAACCTCCCGTATGCTGTTGGCAAAGCTGTGCAAATCCAGCAATTCGAAACATTGAAAGTCTCAGCATACACATATTTAATTGCCTGGTAAATGTTAAAGTTTGGATGCCAGTCGATGAGTAACACTTCACGTTTATTCAGTTCAGTCTGTGTGGCTGGGAAAAGGAAAGGCCACAACAAAAAGATTATTATCACTAGTACAGTTAACAGGATGATTATGCAATACTTCTGAGGAAAGGGTTGTTCTGCATTCCTGTTTCTTCCTGTTTCTTCTGGACTCTATCATTTTTACTCTTGGCATGTGACAAGATTTTTGTCCAGTTCAAAGTTCTTTACTAATTTACAGTGCATCAGGTGGATCCAGGAGGTGCGCTCCGCTATCTTGACTGCAGTGGGTGTTGACAGAAGCACTTGATATGGACCTTCCCACTTTGGTGATGCCCAATTCTTCCTCTTTACTGTCTTCACCCAAACCCAAGTTCTGGGGGACACTGCCACTTCTGATGGTCTGGTTCGTTCTTTATCTGAAACAGAATTTGACTGCAACAAATGTTTAGAATTTAACAAGTTTTGCATGTACTCAGCTAGTGTACTGTCAGCTTCCTGGTCTGCGGGCATGAGAGATTTCCACTGAGGTATATAATAAGCCCTTCCAAATAACTTTTCAAAACGAGTCAATCCTTTTATATTTGGAACAGTTCTCATGCTCAACAGTGCCAGGGGCAGATGGTACACCCAATTTCTCTGCGTTTCTACTATTAACTTCCTTAGATTATTCTTTAAAATCCCATTATGCCTCTCTACTAGCTCTGCAGATTGTGGGTGATACGCATAATGATTTTTTAAAGAAATACCAAAATGTCTACTTAACTGTTGTATGGTCTGGTTTACGAAGTGTATGCCGTTGTCACTGTAGATCCTTTCCGGAATGCCAAATCTAGGGATAATTTCTTTAACAAGGACTTTGGCCACAGTTGCTGTGTCTGGATTTTTAGTCGGAAAGGCTTTCACCCATCTGGAAAACATATTTTCAATGACAAGACAATACTTCTTATTTTCACATTTATTCAACTCTATGAAATCCATACAGATAGTATGAAATGGATACGGTGGTGTAGGGAAACTCCCTTGCTTGGGCTTTAATGCCCCTTGTGCATGATGTTTATTATAAACATGGCACATCGAACAAAATTTTTTAGTATAATTTAAGAATCCATATGTCGTGAACACTTGGTTCACCAGCTGTACCATCCCCCCTGTTGAGACATGGCACTGCCCATGGCTCAGCAAAGCTGCATATCTAAACAAATTAGACGGCAATATCGGTTTCCCTTCTTTAGAGATGTACAGTCCCTTTTCGAGAATTGCTCCTCGTTTTAGCCATCTTTGTTTTTCAACTTGCATAGTAAGTGTCTGCATTGTCTTTAACATTTCTAAGTCTAAAATCTCAGAGGGTTGTAATTCCTCATTCAAAAGAAATACTTCTGAAGCTGCCTGCTTTACAGCTGTATCAGCTCTCACATTACCTTTTGAAATCCTGTCCTGCTGCTTGGTATGAGCTGTGCATTTACAAATAGCTACTTTCTGTGGTAACTGAATAGATTCTAAAAGATCTAAAATAAACTGTGCACGATTGATTGGTTTGCCAGTAGATGTTATCATTCCTCGATTTTTCCACTGTTGCACAAAAACATGTACAGTAAAAAAAGCATACTGGCTGTCAGTAAAAATGTTCACGCATTTACCCTTTGCTAAGGTACATGCCCGTGTCAAGGCAATCAATTCTGCTGCCTGTGTAGATAAATTGTGTGGTAAAGATTTCACTTCTATAATCTCAATATCAGAAACTACTGAATATCCTACTAGGTTCTGTCCTGCAGGACCCCGTTTGCATGAGCCATCCACGTAGTATGTCACCTCGGCATCATCCAAGGGAACATCCGTAAGGTCTTTTCTAGGCCATGTCTTTTGCTCAATCACCTGCAGGCAGCTGTGTGGTGTGCCATCTGCAGGGGTTGGGAGCAAGGTAGAAGGGTTCAAAGTCGTACATCGTTCAATTGTCATATGAGGTTGGCTCAACAATATAGTCATACAGGAAAGATGCCTAGCAGGGGAAAGATATGCTACCTTCTCTTGCAGTAAAATAATCGTGACTGCATGAGGCACTCTCAATGTGAGAGGGTGGAACAAAATTGCTGAGGCCGAAGCCTGTACTGCCATTGAAGCTGCAACTACTGCTTGTACACAGTGAGGTAAAGACCGTGACACTGGGTCCAGTTGTGATGAATAATAAGCAATAGGGCGTTGCTTGTCCCCATGCTGCTGTGTTAACACTGATGTCATATAACCTTGCTTGCAATCTACAGTTTGGAAAAAACATTTATGGTAGTTTGGTAATCCCAAAACTAATGAGGATGCTATTAACTGTTTCAGTTTGGAGAAAGGAGATTCTGCTTCTGGTGTCCATTGTAACAAATCCTGTGCTGCCATAGGCTTTTTATAAATCAGGTTAGTCAACGGTGCAGATTCCAAGGCATAGTTTGGAATCCAACTCCAACAAAAATTAGTTGTACCCAGGAAGGACATAATTTCCTTCTTGGTAGTGGGTTTTGGTGCTTGCAAAATTGCTACTTTTCTGTCCTCATCTAATGTCCTACCTCCCTTGGATATTATATATCCTAGGTATTTAACTTGTTTTTTCCAAAGCTGCAGTTTATTTTTGTTTACTTTATGTCCTTCAGTGGCTAAAAATTGTAATAGCGCTATGGTATCTTCTTTATAATCTTGCTGGGTGGGGGCTGCCAGCAGGATATCATCAACATAAAGCAAAATCTGGCTACCTCTTGGTGGGGTAAATCCTGCCAAGTTGCTTGCCATTTCTTGTGAGAATATTGTTGGACTTTCACAATACCCCTGTGGTAGTCGCATATATGTATACCTTTTCCCCTGAAATATGAATGCAAGCCAATACTGGCTGTCAGGGTGTATCGGTATCAAGAAGAACGCATTGCTGATATCTACCACAGAAAAATATTTCTGTTGAGGTTTTAAATCATTCAACAGGGTGTGTGGGTCTGGCACCGTAGGTGCCCTTGGTATTACTGTGTCATTTGCAGCTTGTAAATCTTGGACCATACGCCACTCTCCATTAATTTTCTTAACAGGAAATAAGGGTGTGTTACATGGTGAATCAGGAGATTCCACCAGCACCCCTTCCTTAAGTAAAGCTGCTATAATAGGTTTGATTCCTACCTCTGCATCTTTTCTTAAAGGATACTGTCTTTTTTGTGGTCTAAATGCTGACTTTGGCATAATAGTAACTGGTACCACTGTACAAATAAGTCCTACATCTGATTTTCCTGTTGACCAGAGAGTTTCTGGTATATTCTGTAAGGCATTCTCTTCCTCCTTCAGTAGGAGTGCTAATCAGCTGTCCTTGCTAGACTGCAAGTGTACAGCTGGGTGGATCTGAGTTATCCAGTTCAGCTTCTGCATTTGTATTCCCTGTTCTGACAGTTCTAACTCTGTCTGTTTTTTCCCATCTCGTGACTTTCTCTCCTAAGTCTACCCATTTTACATTCTTGTCCTTAGTTAAGCTAACATGTGGCAATTAATTAGATTTATAGAGTGCAAAGAACTCCTGGGGCAATGAACAGCTGGCTACACTGTTCCCTTCTGTGTCCCAGTACAGATTACTTAATATCAATCTGTTTGCAAGATTTCTAAACAATTCTTGCTCATATTCCTTATCAGGTCCTGGTGTGTTACAATAATACAGAGTACAGTGCAACAAATGCTGTTTATCAATATCAAGGGAGGGGAACTTGCTGATGGCTACATTCATCAACTCTTCAGTCACCACCCCTGGACCAGTCGTAACCAGGTCCTGGCTGTACCAATAAAACATTTTATCCTCCGTTTGCACTGCAAAGGTATCAATTTGTCACTGTGCTTCCATACTCTGCATAGTCGGAACTACTGCTATACCAAATAGCTGCATAAGGTCTCTGCCCAAGAGGTTTACTGGGCATTTTGCAGAAACAACAATTTTGCTTTTCTGGGTCAATCCTGAAACAGGATCAGTTATCACAATATTATGGGAGAGGGGCTCCCAATACAGCTGTCCATTAGCTGCTTTCACTAATATGTAATCAGGTGACTCTGAGTTCTCTGGCAGTTTGGAGGGATATATCAAGTTCCGTGATGCCCCTGAGTCACACAAGAATCTGACTTCCCTCCCTTCTACCAGGAGTGTAACTTCTGGTTTCGTGTTTGCTAAATAGAGCTCTAAGCTCAATAAAGCCAAATCTAATATTTCATTTTCTTCACTGTCCGTGACTTCCTGCACTTCCTCTATTTCTTCTGTCACATTCTCTACTCCCTCTATCACATTCTCCTTTGTCCTTTCTCTGCTATCCCCTTCTAGTGATTCCTGACTATCATATAGCCAGTCCTCACCCTCCTTATCTTTCGTGGTTGCTTTCTTGTTTTTCTTGCAATCCCTTGCCAAATGTCCCTTTTTACCGCATTTAAAACATTCATCCCTTTTCTTTCGCCCTTCAAAGTCCTCTGATCGCTGATCAGATTGTTTGTTTCCCTGGGCATTTCTCTTGCCCTTTTTCCCGGACTGTACTACATAAACTTCTGCTCCATCTTCTACAGAAAATACTTGGGCTTTCTTTTTCTTTTTGCTATTAAAATGCCTTTCGGCATGCCTAGCATATTCAAGTAATGACTGTAACCTGCTTGTACGATGATCTAACATGTGCTTTGTAATAAAGATGCTTACGGATACAATACTGCCTTTTAAAAATGCATTCTTTAACTGCTGCTCATATGTGGAATCGTGTGTCTGATCTTCAGCAACCTACATTCCACAATGGTTATTAAAACATTCTAATAGTCTGGCATAATATCTGTCAATAGCTTCACCTTCCTGTTGAATGCATTGATTAATGCAAGTCCAGTCTGCCCTAGGCTTCCATTTCTCAGAGATGCGGTCTGTAAGACCTTTCACTCTGTTGTCTAATTCTGTGCTGCTATGTGGGAGGGGCCTGAGCGCAACGTCATGGGGATTCCAGTTGCCACTAATCATGTGCCAATCTGGTCCCACAATTTGTCTGACTACTTTTTCTACCTCTTCTCCGTTTAAGTTATAACTCAGCCTCATTCCTTGCAAATCTTCTAAGAACTTTCTAAAATTAACTTTTGGATGGGGAATTCCCTCAGTGGCTTTCCAAATGTCTTCCGGAGTCCAGGGTCTATACACTAGAATAGTTGGGTCCTGACCTTCTTGCCCTGCCTGAGGATTAGGCACTTCTATAAGTGGGCATATTTCTTCTTCACTCATAAATCATAAATTTCTACCCATTTGATATAATTCAATGTCCCCTTTTGAGTTTCCTGCCCGTGTTTGAGACCTGGTCTCGACGGGATCTCTAATAAACGATTTCGCTTTTGTAGTGTCTCTACTTACAGTGAAAGCTGGATATCACAGGGGTGGACTTACTTGTTCACTTGCCTCATATTCTGGTAAGGGAGGCAGAGGGGCTGATGCTATTGCTAAGTTATTGTCCTCCTTATCTAAAAACATTGCTTTTGAATTATTACTCTTTTGCTCCCTTCGGTTTACTTCCTCAATCCACCTGTGTGCCTGAGGAATTCCTAACTGACGTTGCTTTTTTACTCGACCTCTAGAATCGGTTTTAAGCTGTTTGACAAGTTTGACAAGTGAGGATTTTTCTAATTTACCATCAAATTCATACTTATTAACCCATTTTGAGTAGTATTTAATATTATCAGCACGCTGTGACTGCATGTATTTCGCGTCTTCGGTTAACAGTGGATTTTGGGATCTTTTTGTGCAATTATTACCCATTTTGTTCTACCCTTTTAATCGTTACATAACTCCTTATTTTTAATGTGGTACCATGGATTTTGTTATAGTCTCTTCAGAATGACTGCCTACCTGCTCTGTTTCCCTGATCTATGACAAGACAGTAATCTTTTTGTCCCTGACTTGTATAAACAAAGTCTTAACAAAATAAATACAAATCTAGTCCCTGATCTAAAACAGAAAAAAGTAAATTCACCTTACCCAAGCCTTCGTGATTGATCACCTGGTTCGAGTAAACCCATCCTTCAGTCGCAGTTCAGAAAGTGTCTGGCCTCTTTTGTATGACAATTCAGTCGGAGGGCTTTTCAACTAAGAAGAACCAATGTGGTTTCTTCCCCGTATGGTTTCAAGCCACCTGGCCTGTCTGATCCAAGGCGAAGTGAGGGTTTCCTGTCCGAAGGACCAATCTGTCAAAGGAAAAAACTTCAAAGACCAATACACGTAAGGTTCAGTTCAGGTATATTTATTTACTTGCCACAAGTTGACTAAAACATGCAAATACAAGGATTTGTCTAACTACTAACAGGAAGTATGCTCATTCTTATACTGTTTTACAAGACATGGCCTTCTATGGCTGACGTAATCAAACACAACTTTCAGTATTGTTCTACAGCAGATGTTACTCAGATTTTCTGCTGACATGACTAGATTTGTGAGAAACCTTTGAGAAAAACAACCTGGCCTTGGTGGGATCTGATTCATTTACAAGCTCCCATTGTACAGTGTTACATTTCAAGGTACTCTTCTAATTCAGATACAAGCAAATGCTGATTGCAGTTCATATTTTCAAACAGGCTTTGTCCTAATTATCTATGGCTTCTACAGCTGTGTATTTTCTCACAGCACAAACAGAACTTCTTGTCTAAGCTTCATACAAGTAGTATTGTTCTATTCATTATTTTCCTAACATAATCAGAAATCAACTGCTTTTCAGTAAATTTCCAAGGCACAAGCAAGATTTTAGCTAACAATACAAGGTCAGAAAGCATCTGCAGTTTGTACAGATTTATGCAGTATGAAATAGAATAAATGTGTTAACCCCTTTCAAGCTCTAAATGCACTAAGCATATTACTAATACACGCATTAATACATATTTTTCTGACAGTTTGTCATCATAAATTATCTGTCCTGCTGTGTACAATAAAGTGTTTTCAACAGTGAGCATATGTGTGTGTGGGGGTGGGTGGGTGGGGTGTATAAACATAATTAAGATATAAGCAGGATAATGGTGAATTAATAACATATGTAGCCAGCATTTATACACATAATAGTAATATAAACAAAGTAATCTTTAAATAATGCTTTAACATTCATTTGGATTCAACCCTTAACACTATTCTAAAAGCAGTGTACAGACAAGAAAGTTATTTGAACACATCACAAAGGAACTCGTATGTCATAAAGTTAAAATCACATATCTGATTGAACAGTGACAACAGACTGAAGCAAGGAGGAATGTAGCTATCAGCTTTCATCACAGTAATGACAATTCTAACATCCCGTATGGTGAACATTGCATCATGCAGCCTAGTAAATGTCTCACAATAGCACCTTCAGTCTGTATTTCTATAGCACAGTGGGTTAAGCACACTTGCATGAAGATGGCCAGACTAATGTGATTGAGAGCAAAAACTCTCCAGTTTTTGCCATAGGATGTGAAAAGCCATTTACCATCACTCAGCATTAGTGTATGATGGCACGCATCATGCAAATGCTAAGGACAAAAACTGAAGGCTTTTTTACAGGCCATTTCTAGCCATGTGTATTGTGTGGGATTCCATTTTTACCAGATTAAATGTGAGAAAAGGAGGTGATAGTACAGTGATGAAATGGGGAGGCAAGCAGGGGGTAGGACACAGGGTAAAGAAAATGGAATATGCAAGATGGTGGTGGTAGAGCACCACAGCTATCCACTTCTTCCCAACTTAAATGTGTAGGCTTGTTAACAGAATTTGATGAATTTGGATAGTCACCACAACAGGGCTGGGTGACAACAACAAAATAATGCTGTAGAGCCAACTGGACCAAATCAAGTGTGTCAAGCAAACATGTAGATGAAGTGGAGAGCTATGTATGGGGCATAATTTTTGGGGGAACAAGTGCCCAATTTTATTAATTTTTTGTAGAGAGAAGACTGGAAAGGTGATTAGAAATAATAGGGTAAGATAGATAGGGCAGGCTAGGTGATAGATGCAGACATGCAAAACATACTGGGCAGACAGACAGGAATGGTGATAGACATGAAAGGATGAGGAACACCATGAGATAGGGCAGGTTAGATAGCAGGTGCAGACATACAAATCATACCAGACAGATAGACAGGGATGGTGATAGACATGAAAGGTTGGAGAACACCATGATTATGATAGGTACAGGACAATGGAGGCACATACACATCAGGCCTGAGCACAGTGATAATCTAGTTCTCACCCTCAGAACTGTTATCACTGCTTCCAGTCGCAGATCCCTGGGTCAGGGCTGGCAGTGGCATCGGTTTTGCAATTCACTGCAGAGCCCTTTCTACTCTGCCAATTTGGGCATCAAGAACCATCTCCATAATGTTCAGCAGTGGCCCTGTCAGCCCCTGATAGGTGACAAAATTGCTATCTCCAGTACTACCCCCTGGTGGGTACACCTGCACCAGCTGCCAGAAAAGAGCTACTTGATGCAGCTGAAGCAGGTAATGCAGGAGTTGTAGGGCAACAGTGACAGGTTGTGACCCAGATGTGCTGGATGCCTGTGTTAGTGTTGCCACAGCCACCTGTGGAAGTATTGTGGATCAAATCTCAGTGGGTGATTTGGCTCCCTGAGCTGATGTTTTTTTGTGTTGCAGAAGCAATGTTTACACACACACAAACAAAAAAAAGAGTGATTCAGGACTGTGGGAGAGAGAAGACATTGATAATAATATTGATGCCATGCCACATTATAATTTTAATATATAAGCAAATATAAAATATAAATATGTTCCCTTTGCCACATCCAGATATGATGTGAAGGCATTAATGTGAATGTAATGTGTCTGTAAATATAGTTATTCATTTATCTAACTTAACAACAGTTATAAAGAGTATTTCTGTTGTAAGCAATAGACAGGGAACTTAAGTATCCAGCAGTTAGGGTTTTCTGTATGCATCCTGTGAATTTTCATTGTCTTTTATTTTATTTCTGCATGCGTGCCAACCTACATACATTTTAATATGTAAATTGAACTGATTTCTTTATTAAGTAAAGTTCATTTATTAACCTTTAAACTCTTGTAGATGATTGTATTATAAATATAAACTATTGTTTATATAGGGAGACAATAAGTATTATTTACACTGTTAATTAATAAGCTATGCGGCACATGTGTTTAGATTCCCATTAGACTGGTTAGGCCTGCTACTAGTGAAAGACATTACTTGGTGTATTTCATATTTGGCTTAATTTGAGAACAGCAGGCAACTGGGAGGTTTCTCGTCTATGATGGTGGTAGTACTACCATACCAGGAAAAAAGCTGTGGACAGTTTTGAGAAATCTACATGTCTTTCCAGGGAATTTTGTGAGTGTGTGTTTGTGTGTGTGTGTGTGTGTGTGTGTGTGTGTGTGTGTGTGTGTGTGTGTGTGTGTGTGTGTGTGTGTGTGTGTGTGTGTGTATGTGTGTATATATATGTGTATGTGTGAGTATATATATGTGTGTGTGTGTGTGTGTGTGTGTGTGTGTGTGTGTGTGTGTGTGTGTGGTGTGTGTGTGTGTGTGTGTGTGTGTGTGTGTGTGTGTGTGTGTGTAAATGCCAATTCATGTGAAAGGTAGTTATCATGGATAAAAGGGTACCGGAAAACAATGCTTTACAGAGAGAATGATGAGGAATAGGAGTGGGGGGTGGCCAAAGCATCAGTTCTGTAAGTGGTGTGTGTGCAGTCCAGCCTGAGTGTAGCTGTTGGAAGCTCGGGTCTATGACATTTTGTGGAATGGGTATTCAGTGAATACCCATTCATCTAACACCTTATCATTGAAGCCACATTTCAGTGAACAGCAGCTTTTAACTACTGCAGACAAACAGTTGGTCACCCAAGAGACCACAAAAAAAAAAATTAAAACCTGCCAGTGTGTGAGGCTGTGCCCCCCACACCCCCTTAACTAAATATACCAACTCCGAGATCATATTACAGTGAAGAAAATGGCAAATTTCTGATGGTGGCCAACTGCTCGTTTGCCCTACTTAAAAGCCGCTGTTCACTGAAACGTGGCTTTGATAATTAGGTTTTCAATGAATGAGTATTCACTGAATACTGAATAGCCATTTGACAAAATGATATAGACCCAGAAGCACATAACCAGGAAAGCAGTGCATATTCTCTTTATGCTGTTGTTGCCAGAATGTATTTTGTGAATTAATGAAACAGACGTGTGCACTCTATTGCTATTACTTTACCCTTAGTTGGCAATGGTGGGCTTCAAACCCCATACGTGCCAGTTAGTTTTACATCACAGAGCATGACAACCTGCAATCTGGAGATCACAGTAGTGGCAGAGGTTGTACTCCCATCACATTGGTGACCATGGTTGCACTCCCATCACATTGGTGACAGTGGCTGCACTCCCATCTCATTGTTGACAGTGGTTGCACTCCCATCACATTGATGGCAGTGGTTGCACTCCTATCATAGTGGTGGCAGTGGTTGCATTTCCATCACATTGATGGTAGTGGTTGCACTCCTATCACAGTTGTGGCAGTGGTTGCATTGCCATCACATTGGTGGCAGTGATTGCACTCCCATCACAGCAGTGGCAGTGGAGCTATTCCTACCATCACAGAGGTATCAAGAAAGAGATATGAAAAAAAATCTGAGTGGTAAAAGTCACCAGGCATTGCAGTTTGTAAAGCAAATAAAGACATCTCTCAATAAAACATGTTATCCAACAACTTTCTGGATAAAAGACCAGACCAAAATTGTGCCAGATGTATTTTTAAGTTTATTTAAATTATTTTTTGTATACATTTATTTACATAAGGGTGGCACAGTGGTGCAGCAGATAGCTTTATTGCTTCCCAGCAACAGCCTCTCCAGTTAGATTCTCATCTGGGGTACCCTCTGTGCGGAGTCTGAATGTCCTCCCTGTGGTCTCATGAGTTTCCTCCAGGTGCTCTGGTTTCCTTCCACATTCCAAAGACATGCAGTATGTAGGTTGGGCACTCTAAACTGGCCATCAATGTGAATGTGTGGTATGGAAGAAAAGCTATGGAAGGACTACCCCCTCGGCAGTGTGAACCTTGGCTCTAGTTAATTGTCACTGTTGAAGTGACACCCTGACCCCATGTGTAAAAAGGGGGAAAAGGGGTTGTGGATGGATGGATGGATGGATGGATGGATGGATGGATGCATGGATGGATGGATGGATGGATGGATGGATGGATTATTTATATGAATATAAGCCAGGTCATTGGCTCCAGGAGATAAACACTGTTGATGTGGCCCACTGACCCCATGTACAAAATGAGAAAAAAGGGGTTGATGCCTATGCCAGCTCCATACTTGGTCCCCTTCTTTTCTCTGTTTTTATAAATGATCTTCACACTATCATCCCCAGTGCCACCTGCATCCAATACGCAGACGACTCTACCCTGATCTGCTCTGATCTTTCTCTCCAGAAACTTCAAGTAGCCACCCAACAATGTTTTGCCAAAGTTGAAAATTGGTTCTCCGACCTGAAACTCATTCTCAACCCAACTAAAACCAAGTTACTTTTATTCTTCCCCTCGTCTACCACTTCCTTAACCCTAACGTCGGAACCGTCTAAACCTAGCTCCTTTTTTGTGGAATCCTCTAATGGAACCATCATAGAGCCCGTCTCCCACACCAAGCTATTAGGTGTCACTATTGACCACAAGCTCAAATTCGATCTCCACACTTCCCAAACCATTAAATCTGTTAACAAGAAACTAGGTTCAATGTACAGAATCAGGAACTTTCTTACTCCTCATGCAAAATTAACCATTGCCCGTACGCATCTTCTTTCCACGTTACTATATGCCTCCCCGGTATTTTCCTTCCTGAATAAACATGAGCTCAACAACCTTTCTACCATCTACCACCACATAGCCAAATTCATAACAGGAACACCTTATCGTACCCACCATTGCCATAACCTCAAGAAACTCGGCTGGTTAGAACTGCCCAATCTTCTTAAATTTAATCAACTCACGGAAGCCTTCAAAATAATTCATCAACCTGACAAAACCCCCTCACTGTCCAATATCCTGACCCCATACACCAACCTCAGTTCCCTTCGGTCATCAAATAGTATTCAAGTATTAACCATCAAATCTAACAACATAGGTGGCGATGCTCTTTATGCTAACTCTATTGGAAAGCTATGGAATTCCCTTCCCAATAACCTTAGACTCATGACTTCACTCACGCCATTCAAAAACAATCTTAGAGAATATTTCAAGTCCCACTGGTTATGCCCATGTCCAACCCCAGATTAATAACCATAGCTTTCACATCATCCTACTCTTTACTCTCTCACAAACTATTATCAACCAATTTACTTCCTCCTTATATACCTATGTTTTCTGACCTATTCAACCTGTGATTTGTCTCTACAAGCATGTATATAATGTTTATATTACTGTTTTGTTATTCTTTACAATGTAAGATTTCTATCAAATTGTAGTGCTTAACTGTTCTTAGAATTGGGAGCTTTTCTCCCCGGGCCTCTACTGAAAAAGGATATGTATCCAGCTAGACTAGCC
The DNA here is from genome assembly GCF_019279795.1 of Protopterus annectens. Classification (NCBI taxonomy): domain Eukaryota; kingdom Metazoa; phylum Chordata; order Ceratodontiformes; family Protopteridae; genus Protopterus; species Protopterus annectens. The sequence goes on along the minus strand of NC_056741.1, from coordinate 65,458,892 downwards.
CGGTCAACAAATGTAAAATAAATAAATAAAATAAATGTCTAACTTATCAGCTTTTGAGTCTGGTTTGGTTCATTGTTAATCCCCAGTATTTTCTTGCTGTGGAGTCACCCAGTACCATGGTATGGTGCCTTTATATATTTCTTTTACATTGGTCAGTCAGTTGTGGGGGGGGGTATGAAATATATTATCTCTGAGAGTTGTGATTCTGATTTTACTGTGTTTATGGCTTCTTAAGATACGCCCAAGGCTTTTGTGGGTCAGATCTGCAGGGCTGCTATGTATGTAGCTGTTGGAATGGCTGCATGTTCATAGGCTGAAGCTTTTGTGGGGTCAGATCTGCAGGACTTCTGTGTATGCAGCTGTTGGTATGGTTGCATGCTCATAGGCTGAGGCTTTTGTGGGTCAGATCTGCAGGACTTCTATGTATGCAGCTGTTGGCATGGCTGCATGCTCATAGGTTGAGGCCTTTGTGGGTCAGATCTGCAGGACTTCAATGTATGTAGCTGTTGGCATGGCTGCATGCTCATAGGCTGAAGCTGAAAGTTTAGCCTCAGTCATCTGGTTATACCCGAACCTTAAATTCTGACAGATATTTAAGAAGTTTTTAAAAACTAGTATACTTTCTGTGAGCATGCATGTTCATGCCGTCATTTTCTAAGACCCTTTGTACAGTGGTTTCCTTAAAGTCATTTCCAGACAATTACAGGACCTCACAGTATGTGCCAACATCCATGTACTATGACAGTTTCAGGTTCCCTTTGTGATCTTGCTTGGTAAACAGGTCACCAGCACGGCATTAGTAGATACTGTTTTGGATGAGCATGACTTGTCATTTTTATAATTAAGTTGTTAATAAGACACCTTTAGTTTCACGTTGAAAAGTCATTATTGCAGTGAAAATGCTCAGCATAAATAGCTGAGGATATGAGATAAATATCAAAAGCCAAATACATTCCAATTTTTTTTTTAAAGTACAACAACAAATTATCCAAACTGATCTTCAGTAAGACTGTTTTGCATGTCAAGTGACTGGCATACACCAATTTCACTTCAAATGTTTTAATTCTTTTCCTAGGGAATATATTATGGGATCCCTTGCAGATCTGGTGATTTGCTGCTTATTCAGAATTTGCAATTGCATGACAAATCTGTTGGCTGCATGTAGACTTATGACTGCATAGTCTTAACAACTGAGAAATGAAATGAAAGGTAACCAATGTCTCTCAGTTTATTGGCTTGTCAGGTGCACTTTTAATAAGAGCAAGTATCATAGGAATAACTATTTACTGTTGCTTATGTTACTAACCTAACCCACCCTAACACTCACATTCACACAATCGCACACTTACCTGAACCCGACCCGTAACTTTCCACCACAGCACTGAAAATACCGAAGCAACAGAAATGGACAACCAAATTCTTTCCCTAGGAAAAAATTTGGGTTTCTGTTGCTTTGATATTTTAAGCTTTCACATACATAAGGTCGATCAATCACTGTTCGCTTTTTTAAGCGTTCGGTGATCTAATATAGACCCTAAAAAACGTGAACAAATTAAGAATCATTTAAAAATAATCATCCAAATTAATATTCATATATACAGAATGCTACTGTATAGACTTTTTCATCAGACAGAATGCCACTCTATACATGAATATCAATTTATAGTGTTATATACATAAGTTGTTAGGAAGTAATGAATATAATAGAATTATTGCAGCTGTAAATAATGTGATTTATTTAAATCATATTTTATTGTATTGGAGAGGGGTTGTTGTTTATAAATGTTTATTAACTTGTATTAATTTGGATAATTATTTTTAAATGTTTCTTAATTTGTTCAATTTTTTTACTATTGAAAGAGGATTGTTGCTATGGAAAAACTCATGTGATTACTATAATTAGTATAAAAGAAAACACATTTGTTTTAGATATCTGATGAAGTTCATCATATGGTCGGATGAAAGGAACTTTATCTATCTTAATAAATTGAGTTTTGGCTGTATTTAGTCTTGCCTGCTGTGCAGTTTCCTTTTATCTGTTTTTTTTTTTTTGACGGTCATAATACATTTTTGTGAATTTCAGCTTGTTTCTTTTCACTGCTCTCAAATATAATAAATCCCCTGGAATAGATGGTCTTATCATAGAATTATATAAACTTTTTCCAATGCCCATAGCTTCTCTCATTCATAAAATATTACTTAAAATCCAAACAAAAAATATAATACCATCTTCCTAGAGATGCTCTTTAAGCACACCCATTATAAAAGAAAGGGTGGCCTAATGAGGGTTGGGAGGGTGGCCTAATGGTTAGGGTGTTTGCCTTACAAACACAAGGTGCAGGGTTTGAGTCTCACAAGGGATAATTGGCTAGGCTTAAAATGGCTCACAAGGGCAGTTAGCTTAGTACTGATCTATGAACCTATGAACCTATCTATACACTGTAGCTCTGACAGACCAATATCTCAATGACTATCACATTTTCATGTCTATCCTAGTTAATAGAATCAAAAAAATCCTTATCCAATATTGTAAATGAAGATCAAACTGGTTTTATACATAACATATACACATATGACAATATTCAAAAGATTTTAACTTTTATTGACATCTTAAATAGAAAAAAATCAAGAAGCTTTACTAATTGCACTAGACATAGAAAAAGACTTTGATTCTTTAAAATGGGATTTTCCTCCCTCCTTTATATCTTTGGTAAAGAATATTTACAAAAACAAGTTAGCATATGTGAAGCTAGGACCATTTACCTCTGAATCTATAATTATAACCAAAGGTACTGAGCAAGGATGTCCTATGTCTTCCATTTTATTTGCATTATCTATGGAATTATTTGCCACCTCAATACGTCATAATTCAAAAATAAAAGGTACTAATATATATGAGCAATATAACTCTGAGTTAATGCTATTCGCAGATGGTGTGCTTTTTACTTTAACTAATTCAAAAAAATCTCTAAAAGAATTGGATAAACAGGTTGAGAAATTTTATTTAATCTCAAGTCTTCATTTTAATAAAAGGAAGTCTAACTATATAGTCCTGACCAAAATTAGAGAATTTCTAATAGATGGGGATCATATAATTGGCAAACAAGCATCCACTTTAAACTATTTAGGCATTATTTTATGTAAAATTATAGAAGAAATTTTAACTACAAATTACAAAAATAAGATAAGTACTATGAACACATATGTAGTAAAATGGAATAAAATGTTTATAACTTTCGAAGATATATTGCAATTAATAGAGATGATATTACTTCCAAAAATTTTATATATAGCTCAAGCTATTCTGATAATACCAGAAAATTTCTCTGGTATCCAAACTGAAATAGAATAGCCTTCACTCACCATATTCATGGGAACAGGGAGAAATTAACTTTCCTGATATAGAAACTTATATTAAAGCCTCTATTTTTAAAATGATTATAAATTGGATAGACCCAAATTACTCGTCTAGCTGGAAATCATTACATTCTATCATTCTTATAAATGAAAATCCCAAACTAAAAAAACTTTATGTTGACTGATCAAGCTAACAAATTATGGCATATCTTATGTATCAGCATACAATACAATTTGTTAAAACCTACTAAATGAAATTTTATAAATTATATTTTCAACTGTTTTAGAAAATGTGTTAATGCAAACATAGATATCAAACTTTGGTTAAAATTGTTAATACCCTTTAGCGTAACAAATAATTTTTTTCATCAAGATACAAAGGAATGTTCTCAACATATGGGAAACAAAAATTTTCAGATGCTGGCAACATTATATTAATAATCAAAAAGTTATATTCAATGCATAATAGTTACATATGGTCTAATGTCATCTGATTGGCTAATGCTTCAAAGTATTTTGGCATATTCACAAGATCTATGCAGAATAATTAATAACTCTTCTTTCAAGGATAGACCTAAATTTAGAAACTATCTAAATGACATAATTTATAACAATCATAATTTAGAAAATGCTACTTCAAGATTATACAAAATTCTAATTAACTATAAAGTAAAACCTCAACAGAAATTTTGGAACTTCATTACTAAAGGACAATCAGTAAGTCTATCCTTAGAAAGCAAAACTAATTTATTGACCACTTTTGGAGAATTTATACATGGAAATTTTTGCATAGAACTTTTTGTACACCTAACAAGCTAGCCAAATTAAACTCCTCCAATAATACTACATGTGGAGATGTTTACAAATATGTAATGCTGGTTGGATACATATACTTTTTGATTGTGTTCTTGTCAAGAAATTCTGGGAGGATATTAATAATTTTTACAAGCCATATTTACAGACATATTTGTATTATCTAAGACTCTTATTCTGTTGAATGTAAATGCAAAGTCAGAAATTAAGAAAAACAATCTATATATAATATGGACGATACTAGCAGTTGCTAGGAAATGCATCTCCAGGAAATGAAAGTCCAGCACTCCTCCTTCCTTTGAAGAATTCTTAATATTATTGAATGAAACAGCATTGTTAGAAATTAAAATGAAAGAACAGAGGATTTTCCCTAACCTGTGGAGCAGCAACCAATGGAGGAAGATTTTATCCCTTATTGAGACTCTAAAAATGAACTCAGTATCCTCTTGGAAAAAAAAACAAGTCTAATGTTTAATTGTGTTGTATCAAGTTGGTTAGTATTATTGCTGTAGCTTCAAGCCAATGTAAATAATGTATATAGTTTCTTCTTTGATTTTTTTTTTATTTTTTTCTCTTATTCCTTAACTGTTTGTTAAACTTATATGAAAAAATATAATAACCTTTTCAAGATATTTGTTACATTTGAAGAATTATGAGTAAAACAAAGAAATATAATAAAAAAGTAGAAATGAGCAAATGGAGGAACCTGGCATATATCAGAGTCCAAAGTCCACAATCCAAGTAATACACGCTGTAGTCTCCTCAAATAACAGTCACTCAGAGGACTTGAAAAAATGGCAAAAATATTAATATAAAAACAGAGCTCCTTTATTGTGAGCCCCTGGATTCTTCTGGTGAGGAACCTCTGTGGTCTCTCCAGCTGCTGCATGTGCCTTGTGAGGTACATGCTGAAAGGGGAATTGTACTCAATAATGGGTGTTATAAGGGAAGAATACAGGGATGTTATGACCACCTTATCCCTGGATGAAATGCCCTTACTGACATGGTGTGCCATGTAGAAAGCCTTTGTACAATGGAGGCAATATGGTGGTCAAAAGTCAAGTTGCTATCAACCTGGGTGCCCAAGTCCCTCACAACCAATTACATGCTTAGGATCTTGTTATCAATGTGATAATTTGTGGGGACATCACTCTCCTTGGGTCTATATTGTATTGTCACAAGCTGACAATATCGAATCTGATATTGTCGGCACGACAATATCGAAAGTGAAGAATATCGGCCAGGTAAATGGAAATCTCTGTAGGGGGTGATTTCCATTTACCTCAATGTAGTGCAGTCTTGGAGTTGGTATATTTAAGTAACAGGGGTGTAGGGGGCACAGCCCCCACGTGGGGGGTGCAGGGGGGCTTGCCCTTTAGTTTTTTTTGTTCTTTTTTGTTTTTTTATACTCGTTCAATATTCTACTCCATCGATCAATTGTGTTCGACATTTATTGCTTCGATGTAGTAAAATTTTGACAAGGTAATATAAACGCCTCTCCCCAAAGGGGATGATGATTCACTTTTTAGCATTTCAGTTTGAGACTATGTTTCTGGAACCAGTCATTTGTTTGAGTGAAACCATCTTGGGGGATGTCCACATCACCAAGGGAATTGATGACAGTACCCAGCTTGCAGTAATTTGCAAACTTGGTCAGTCATAGTCCACTGGTTTTGGTCTGCACCTCAGAAAAGTATATCCCAAACAACAGAGGCCCCAAGACTGACTCCTGGGGAATGCTGCTCATTACGGGTCTACTGCTTGAGGTTGCTTCTCCTATTTTGACTAGGTGGGTTCTATCAGTGAGCCAGTTTGCTACCTATCTGGTAACATATGGCTTGATGCCTAGTTGAGAGAGTTGATCTATTAGATCTGAGTGGGGAATAGTATTGAAGGCTTTGGCTAGGTCAAGGATGGTGGTGTGCACTGTCTTCCCCTCGTTCACAGCTTTGGTGACTGTCTCAAAGAAGTCGACCAAGTTTAACAGGCATGACCTTCCCTTGATGAAACTAAACTGTGTAGAATCAAGTGTTTCAAGGTTGCCAATGTCCTTGTTAATGAGGTCCATGATAATCCATTCTATGGCCTTGCAGATCATGCTAATTAGGCTGATGTGTCTATAATTTCCTGGATCAGTGGACGCTCTACCTTTGTGCAAAGGGATGACAGTGGCTGTCCTCCACTCGGCTGGGATGAAGCCGGTACTCAGGTTCTGGCTGAATAGGGTGCCTAATGGTGCTGGAAGTTCCTGCCTGAGTTTGTGTAGGATGCAGCCTGGGATGTTATGGGGTCACATGAAGGATGTATTTTTTGTCTTTGAAAGGGTAGTGATAACTTGCTCCCTAGAGATAAGGGGAGGGGGGCAGGTGCTGGGGATGTCCTGATTTACTGATGGGGGACAGAGGAGTAAAGTTTTCACTGAACCTGTCTGCCAGCAGGTTGGCTATATCTATGGCTTTTGTGTGTGTCCTTGACCACCAGTTCTGAGCAAACTGAGTGCTTCCTTTGAGATTACGAACATATATAAAGAAGGCCTTATGATTGTCTTTAGTAGCTGTGGCCAGTTTGGACTCAAAGTTTTCTTTGGAGGATTTCACTAGTGCTCTTATTTGCTTGTTCATGCTAAGGTGAGATTGCTTCCAATTAGGCACCTTCACCTTCTTGGTCCTAGACAGCAATTTTTTCCTTCTACTATAGAGTTTATTTATTGCAGATGTCCACCAGGCAGGTTTAGTCTTCCTTGAGGAGGATGTTTTTGTCCTGTTGGGTATTCCTGATTCCATGCAGCTATATAAATGCTTGTATAGTACTTTGGTGTAGGTTTGGACATTTGTGCCAGTTCCTACAGAGGGAGGGGCTGTGAAGCTGTTTATACCTTTCCTCAGGAGGTTGTAATCAGTTTTGGAGAATTTTTTTTCTGACCCAAGCTGCGGGGGGGGGGGGGGGGGCTCAGGAGAGATGGTGATTTCGAAAGTGACCGCTTTGTGGTTGGATCTTATCAAAAAGGATGACACTGTAGGGATGCTGCAGTGGTTACTCATGTTGGTTAATACCAGGTCCAAGATATTATCACCTCTTGTGGGGCTGTTGACCAGCTGGTCCAAGGCATTTGCATTGACAAAATCAAGGAATCGCTGGGCATTTGTGTTTTGGCATGAGTAGTTCTTCCAGTCTATGGTTGGATAGTTAAAGTCACCCAAGGTCAGGGTAAAGGGTTGAATCTTGATAGATTTGAAGAGGTCCAGATAGGTGGAGTGGGCATATTCAGTCAAAGTTGGGGGCCTATAGCTAGCTATGATTTGAATAGGGGTCATGTCAACGGTTAACTGCACCTGGAGTGTCTCTTGTGCGTCATACAGTGTGACCAGCCTGGAGGTGTGTATTTCTTTAATATGTATTGAAACTCCACCTCCTTTTGCTTTGCTGCCCACAGTTTGGGGTCTGAATGTATGACAGGATGAGTAACCTGGTATGGTTAGGGTGCTCTCTGTCAGCATCTTCCAGGGTTAAGAATGCTTGCAATGAATGGAGTTTCATGTTTAGACACCTACCATTTAGCAGCATGACCTTTAATTTACATTTTGATGAAATTTTTATGTTGGTAGGTTTGACCTCATGGCATTGCCTAAAAAAGGCACTATGGGGAGGCAAAGCCTTTGCCAGAAGCCTGAAGCCCAAGGAAGACACATGCAGGCCATCTCTGGCAAAGCATTGTAGTCTGTTGATCATATCTTCCCAGGCTGTCAGGTACTGGATCCCCTTGGAATGACACCAGAAACTAAGCCAATTATTCAAGTCAATCATTTTCTGTTTGTATTGAGGCATCATTCTGTGTAATGGTAGAATGATGCTTAAGGCTAGGAACATACCTGCCTGGGACACATATTCAATGAGCTTGCTCATGTCTTTCTTCATATAGTCCAGGGAGGTACGTCTTAAGTCATTCACACCAACATGGAGTATGAGAGAGTCATAACAGTACCTGTTGTTGACAGACTTGAGTACATGTGTGATAGTATGATAGTGTGATAGTGTAGAAAATCTAACTCTGATGACACCACAGCAGGATAGAGCAATGGATCCCCAAATTAAGGATAAACCAGTGGAGCGGGAAACATCTAATCAGTTGCCATATGAAGATACTTTGGAGCCTTCCACAGGAAACAAATACAAAAGTTCAGTTGGAGTTGCACAGCAAGGGAAGGAATAGGAAACTGTGGCAACTCTAACACAGTCACTGTTGTGGAGTGATAGGCCAGTGAGTTCCCATATGAAAGAGCAATGGATGACACAGGATGAATCTGAAGATGAGTCTTTGTGAGTTCTGCTCTGAAACTTTCTGTAGAATGCCTTCAAGAAATGGAGAACAAAGAATGTGCCCTCAGTTTAGAAGAAAATGATCTAAGAGAAGAGTTGCTTGATTTAATAGAGATGGGCAGACATATTAACATCAATGAAGAAACAGATTACAGCAAGTTAATAAAATCCAAAAAGGTAGAAGTTTGATAAAACAAATGAACACAGTAATTATAACTGTTCATAGAAATCCAGGCGATATAACAGAAGTAAACAGAATATGTTACTGCGCAGCTAAATTAATAATAGATAGTTTTACCATAAAAACACAGGGCAGTAAGGGAGAAATCAAATGCCATCAAGGAAGTATTGAACAGAGAAAATTATAAAGCAATTAAGACAAGTAGTGTCACTGTTAGAAGAGTATAGAAGAGGGAACAGATCAACAAAAATACTCAGAAAAATAGGTGTGATAAAAGCAATGCGCAGTATCAGAATAGATCAAGATCTATTGTGCGCTATTGCAAAAAATAAACTAAAAATATCAACACAGGCAGAAAAACTTAGAAGACATGCAGATAAATATAAAGGAAAAGTACAAAATAAGCAATTTATTAATGACCCAAAAAGTTTTATAGAGAATTGGGAAACAAGGCAAAAGGAATTGAAACACCACCAAAAAAGAAGAAACAGATACATTTTGGAGAAATATCTATGAAGATCCTGTGGAATATAACAAAGATGCTGAACGGATCGAAGAATTAAAGGAAAGAATAACACGTTTAAAGGTACAGGATATAAAATGGGATGAAGTAATATCCAGAGAGATTGAAACAAAGTTAAGAAAAGCTCCTAATTTGAAAACCCCAGGCCCAGATGCAGTATCTAATTTCTGGCTAAAAGTTTTAACATATTTACAAGGAGATTTAGCCATGAGTACAAACTATTTATATGTAAACCCCAAACAGTCACAATCTTGTTAACAGCAGGAAAAACAATACTCGTACTTAAGAGCAAACCTGCATATCTTAAAAACTATAGACCAATAACTTGCCTTCTGACAATGTATAAACTATACACTGAAACTGATGCAGAGTTTACAGTTATTTAAAAGAAAACTCAATCATGGCAATAGAACAAAAGGGTAACAAAAGGAAGTCACATGGAACAAAGGATCATTCATTGCTAAATAAAGTGATAATGGAGAATTGTAAAAAGGGGAAGAATCTAAGTATGGGATGGATAGACTACAAAACAACTGACAGTATTCCCCCATTCATGGATAAAAGAATGCTTAAAATGTCTACAATACCCCCTTCACTGATCTACAGTGACCAATGAACAATGGCAAACCACTTTGTAGTTAAGCCATGATAAAAGACAAATTGTTATTCCAGGGATAAAGATTCAAAAGGAATATTCCAGGGTGACTCTTTGTCACCACTGCTCTTTTGTCTTGCCCTTAACCAATTAAGCTGTCTACTTAACAGATTAGGTCATGGTTACAATTGGGCTTCCAGAAAACAACAAAGTGTAACGACTTCTCATCTTCTTTTTGTTGATGATTTAAAACTGTATAGTTCATCAGATGAGGAACTGAGAGCACAACTGCAAGGGTTTAAAACTTTTTCAGATGATAAAAGAATGTCATTTAGGTCA
>NC_056741.1:65416267-65443767 GCF_019279795.1 Protopterus annectens | reverse complement strand
CATCTATGTAGAAAGTAGAATTGCAGCTCTCTATAGGATCAACTTGCTTTATCAAGTGACCCTTCTTTATAACTGTGCGAGGGTTACTTGATTTGCAAAACTTTTGAAAATGGTTCCATTTTTTACGCTTGTGACATTGCTGACCAAATGCTAAGCATCTTTCTCTTTTAGACTCATGATTGGCACAGCAATTGTGACAGTTAACAATAAATCTAGATTTGGGTTTTTGGTAACTCATTCTTATACTGCTCTGAGCATGTCCTTTTCTAGAACTTGCTGGAAAACTACAGGGTCTCCCAGGAAAACCCAAAGAGGTTGCAGGTGCCATGTGCTTATGCCTGCTTCTGCTAGCCACGTGTTGCATGCTGTCTACATTTGCTCTGGTGCCTGCTGAAACCATGGGTTTATCACTTGCAAGCATACTTGTGCACCTTTCTGTAACTTTGTGGATTTGAGAAGTCTCGATAGCGTTGCTCAGCATTAAATCACTGTCATGAAGCAAAATTGTTCTCACTACAACACTATTAATACCACACACAAGCCTACAAGCCTATCCTTTATCAACTCTTCTTTTAAGTCACCAAACCAACACATTTTAGCTTTGTTTCTCAGGTCAGTTATATAAGCTGCAAAAGTTTCCCCTGGTTTTTGATCTCTTGTGTAAAACAAATGCCTCTCTAATGTAATATTTGTCTGGGGCTTACACATTTCCCTGAACTTGCACTTTAAACACTTGGGGTCTTCCCTTGATTCAGCCTATACAGCAATATGATGTATTTCACCTTCTCTCTCATATACCGCTGGTGCATACGTAAATGAACATGTTCTTTCAATGGCCTCTGACCCAGCTAGGTTTAGCAAAATAAATACCCTGGTGTGTGCATCTTTGTCAGAATAAGCTGGTGTATACAAATGTCATACTTTTGCTCAAATATTCTCTAATTCTCTGTAATATTCTGATCAAACACCAATGGTGATGGTTTTTGAAATCCATCTGCCATATTAACAGATACCAGTGATGGCTTTTGCAAGTATGCACAAACATACACTCATATACATATTCTAGAAATTTATGCCAGTACTTGTAACTATGTCCAATAGCACAACAAGCCTCTGAATAACTGAACTTTGTTAAATAAGTCTCCTGGGCACTGTAATACTCTTGAAATCACCGTACTGTAAGAAATCACCTCTTATCAGTGTAAGAAACATTTCAAAATAATTGCACTGTGTGAATGAACTGGGCAGAAAAAGCTCAGAGTAAGAAACATTTCAAAGTAACTGCACTTTGCAAATAACCAGTACACAGCACACTGAAACTTTTCCAAAATGACTGTGCTTTATTAACTAACTATTTACAGTGCAAGCAACACTCTGTAATGGTGGCACTTTGCGAATAGACACACCCAGAGCAAAAAACGTTTTGAAATGGCTGTATTTTGACTGTACTTCACTAAATAGTTGCACTTTGCACACAAATAAACTATTTGGAATAAATGCACAGTCATAAGCACACACTGTAAGCACTTTTGCACTCTTTGAGAATACTTTGAATAACTCTAGTTATGCTCTGAATACAATGCGAAATAGTAGTTATGCCAAAACACTGAACTTTGCCAAAAAACATGCTCAGTGTGCCGTTTTTGCCCTTATTATATTCGTTTTGCTCGTTTAATCTCTTTTCATGCCCGTTGTACTTTAAACATACTTGTTTTGCAATTCCGAGGTAATTTCGAATTCCTTATATGCTTTTCCTGATAATCGTTTTATCAAATATCTTAATTTTAAACATCTTGTTTAATTAACAAACATTTTGTGCCTCTTGCTTGTTTAATAATATGGTGTGTGCCCTTGTAATGCTCTGTTGTACCTTTTTTATAAAATAAATCGATTGTGCAAGTTTTCATTACCTTTGATTCATTTATGGCCCTTTTTCATGCTTGTTTCTCTTAGTTTACCTTCACTGTTATCTCTGCACCTCATAGTTCTGAATAGCAGTCTCTGAAATCCCGGTTCTGACACCATGTCGCTCATCCAGTCAGGATAAAATAGGCGAGTCTTTGTGGTTTCTGTTCAAGCAGCTTAATTATGTACGAACACATCAGGATCGAGGCTTTATAACTTTAATTCAGACAAACTTATAAACAAAGTAGCTGTTTCACTCATACATGCTCACTCTCTGGCTGCACTCTCAAAATGGCACTGAAGGTAGCACATGTTTGCTATGTATATGCACGTGCTGACCTTGAAATGCTTCTTAAAGGTACAACACACACACACACACCGTTCTACAGAAACAATACTAATTTTATAAATTTTAATTATACTTTGACTTAGGAATGTGTTCCATTCCCATCATTGTATTAGAAACCCAAAAGACTTGGATAAATTATAAAAAGGAATTCCACAGTTGTGCAGCTTTCCTAAAGGACTTAGTACTGACAAGATAATACCAGAGTTGTAAAAGCATGACAAAGTTTATAAAATCTATTCTCCCTGTCATTCATATTCTGAAAGAAATGAGGGAGATAAGTATGGAAAAGAAAAAGGTTAACCCACTATAAATAACTGCAACTTGGGTACAATGTTGCAGATGCCACTTAATCTGCCAAAAAAGAAAAAAGAAAAAACAAAATGAACCAAAACCAGTCAAAATGGCTGGTTCAAATGTAGACAGACAAAACTTTCCTAGCAGCAAGTAAAGATCCCACTTAGCTGTTCCAAGAATAACAAGTGATCTCGCACATCAATAAACCTACTGCTGAACAGCTTGAGCAAAGTCTGAAACGAAGAGCAGGACTGAAGGGCAGTAATGCTGAAATGGCTGATAAATACCCCTTGGCAAAGGAATAAACAGGACATAGGATAGAAACTCACATAAATGTTTGCAAACTAGAGGAAATAGTCCCAGATTAGGTCCTGGTAAGAGATGAGGCACCAACTAGAAAATCTTCTCCACTGGTCAAACTTAAGTTATGTACTTACCAGAATGTTAGTTCCATGTTTTCTGATTTTTGTTTGCTTCAAACATGTGGGTTGTTGCATTCACCAGAATCCAACCTTGGCACTGATCTTGAAGCTTATCAGTTCCAGAGCTCTGACCCCTCCACTACCCATAACACCCTAGGTTGCATCTCAGATACTCAGATCAAGTTTACCTCTATAATAGTTAAAAACTATGTCTATAGATGTATGCATGTGAATTTACCCAGGGAAAAGAAATACCTTGGTAGAGAAACATCAGATTTACTAATCTGTAATGGTTGATAAAAGGTATTGAACTCTAGCATAGGTAACAATTTGGAAGGGGGTAAGACAGGGGGAGTTTGAATAAGACAAAAATCAGACAACATGGATCTAACATTATGGAAAGTATATAGCTTTCATATCCAGTGTTATCTACTTTCATCTGTTCAAACATGTGAGTCAGAACCCCAAGCTGCCAGACTAGGCAGTATCAGGGAAGGACATTCCTGAATATGGTGGAGCCAAAAGATGAACGTGATCTTGACTGTGCAGCCAGCTTATAATGAGACACAAAGGTCTGTGCAGTTGCCCATGTGGCTGCTGCACAAATATCATCAATTGACAATCCTGTATCGAAGGCTGTAGAAATAGAAACTGCTCTTGACAAATGTGCCTTAGGCTTACTTGCTAAATGCAAGTTTTTTCTACGATATACAAAGGAGATGCAATCTGAGAGCCCTCTGGATAGGTCACTTTGGAAAGAGCTTTTCCAAATTTTGGCCTAGCAAAGGAAATGAATAATTGATCATCCTTTCTGAAGTCCTTTGTCCTATGAATATAGAATCTGAGTTGTCTGTTAATATCTAACAAATGCAGGAGGCAAGCTCCCTTACTTGAGTATCTTGGAGAGAACACAGGAAGATGTATGACTTAATTTAAATTAATATTATTGGATGCCCCCTTAGGAATAAAGAATGTGTTAGTTCTAAGGATATGGGGGCTTTGATGACTGGGCTTGCAGTTCTGAGATTCTTCTGGATGATGTTACTAGTACTAGAAAAATGGTTTTGCATGTAAAAAGATTTAAATCTACTATTTTAGCAGGATCAAAGAGAGGTTGAATCACAGCTTGTAACAGAATGGTGATGTCCCATGGAGGTGCTGGGTCTGTAATGGGAATCCCTAACAGAAATGTACTCTTAAGAAAGGCTTTTGAGATGCTGAGGGGTGCAAATGAAGTATTGTTAATTCCAATATGAAAATTGGACATTGCCACCAATTAAATATTGATAGTTGCAGAACTGGAGTCTTTGTCAAAGAGATCAGACAGAAATTCAAGTATAGAAGGAACTAGTGCTGAAAAGGGGTCTACAGCTTTGGAAGAGGCCCAAACTGAAAATATCTTCCATTTACTATGGTAAACTTTACTAGTAGATGGTTTCTGTGAAGCAAAAAGAATATTGACTACTGCAGGAAAAAGCCTGGCATCTCTGGCTATGGTTAAAACTGGAGGAACCAAGTGGTTAGCTTCACGGATTTCTGATCGAGAGGAATCAGTCCTGAAGGATGAGATAGTAGAGCTAGATACGGATCCAGCATCCATGGAAGATGAACTAGAAGAGGCCATAGGAAGGTAAACCAAGTCTATTGGAGCAATGAGGAAAACCCCGTCCTTGCACCACCTTGCCTTCTGTATGATAAAGTGGGAAAGACGGGGGGTATTTGTGGACCAGAGCAGCCCCCGGTGACTCTACCTGTGGGGAGATCAGTACAACATACCTGCTGCATTTGTTGTTTTTGATAGGAGTTAAATAGGTCACAGAAAGGTTGGCTCCAGTGAATGAAAATTTTTTGTGTCACTGCAGGATTGAGGGACCACTTGTGAGGCATTAACAGTGTCCTACTCAAATTTTCCATGAGTTCACTGGAGGACCCAGGGATGTGCATTGCTATCAGAAAGTGTTGTAAAGACACCACCCATTGCCAAACCCTCATGACTTACAGACAAAGGGGACAAGAACAGGTTCCTCTTTGTTTGTTGATGTACCATACAACAGTCAGCTTGTTTGTCTGCATGGATATCACACCCTTGGGAAGTAGATCCTGAAATGTCTGCAACATTAGGGGAACTGCCCTCAGCTCCAATATATTGATGTGAAGTTTAGCCTCTGCTGTTAACCATGTACCTCGGACCATTTTCCTTTCAAAATGCCCTCCTCACCCTAAAAAGGATGTGTCTGTGGCCACTGTTGCTGTTGTGGATCCATTTGGAAAACATGGCCCTTGGTCACAGATGGAGATATTATCTGCCAAGTGATGTAGTTTTTGAAGACTTGAGTAATCCAAATTTTTGCATGTAGAGGATGAATGTATTAAAACCATTGCACTGCTAAAGTCCATTGCAGCACTCTCATGAAAAATCTTGACAAAGGAACTATAAGAATCATAGATACCATGAGACTGAAGAGACACAGAATTAACCTTACTGATTGTTTTAACCAGTTTTCTTTGGCACTAACAAAAACCTGGATTAGACTCTGGATTCTGACTGATCTTGGGGGACTGGTTGGATTATCTTTTTTCTAGCAACTTTGAAATTTCTGTGGCTGCTAAGTCCCACTAATTGGATGGAAAATTAGGGACTTTCTTTCTTTTCTGGGGTTGGAGGAAAAAAGGAATTGTACAGTCTCTAGATACCATCCTTAGCACCTATGAATCTGATGTTATCTTTTGCCAGGCTTGAGTGTATATGGAGAGATGCCCCCCCCCAACTGCCTCCAGAGTGTAGCAGCTCAGCAACCTTTCAGGGGTGCTGAAAGGCCTTCTCAGACAAAGGAACTCAAAATCCTTGATTTTGCAGTCCACCTCTGCCTCTTGGGTGTTTTCCATTAATATTACCTCAGTCTCTGCCACAGGGAGGTCTGTTACCTTGGCAGTCATGGAAAGTACTCTGTGATCTGTAGAACCACATCTTCTTCCCTGATCTCTGGTTCCTGGAGAATGTACTTTGTGGGGTGGAGAAGCATATTCCCACTGCAGAGAGAGCCCTGCCAATCTGTTAACTTCTGATGAGTGTATCCTTGACTTTAGGTACAAACAAGGTAGAAACATTGTAGGGGCATTAATGAAGGATGACTTGAAACCTTCCATGAAGTCACATAATTGCTTCCTGGCATAGCAGCACATGGTGATGCCAGTGTCGCTGCTTTGGTCGTATCCTCAGCTGTTTTTGAAAGCAGATGGATGGCCTCTTTAGAAAAAGATAATAGGGTGGAAAGCTGGAGTTCTCTGTTTTCTGAACATCTACAGGCAATACCCCTGAGAGAGACTTAGAAATCTCTTTAGTCAAGACTCTCTGGAATCTTGTTAGATGCGCAAAGTAGTAAAGTGATCTGATGGTGAAAGTCGATGACACATATGTCTAGTTTCCAAATCTGTCCATCACCTTAGATTCTCTATTGGGAAGATGAATAGATGAGCTTTCTTCCAATAGCCTCTTTTTGGTGGCTGCTGTATTTACTCCAGTGCTTCCAATCTATGGATGCTGATAATAGTCTGCCTGCCTTTTTTGGAATAGGCTCCACCACATCTGGATCCTTCCACACCAATTAAGCCATAAGATCTATGAGAGGATCAATGAGTGGTACCTCCAAGGAAGAAGTTGGTCCTGTTTCAAAAGCTTCCAAGAATACTGACTCATCAGGTGAGTGGTCTTGGGATGACCAATCACCTCTCTGCTTCATTAATTCAAGGATGTCATCAAAGGTGACATCTTCAGAGAGGGAGCAAGGGGGACTCTCACCTTCTTCTAAGTCAGTATCTTCGGTGAAAGATTCTAGTGAAGAGTCTAGATGCTTCTGTTTGAAAGTCCTCTTTCTGGGAACACCCTCTACAGGAGCATTAGCGAGGTTAGAATCAGATGGGGAGCTAACAAAGCAAACTTCCTCGGAGACAACTGGTGCCAGCTGTCACTGTTGACAAGGATGTAGAGGTGAAGACACAGAGTGCCTTTTCTTTGGAAGATGCCAAAACACTTTTGAAAGTGTCGAAAGCTGATGTTGCCACTGGAATGGAAAACCCTCTCTGTTCTAAGGGTCTATATTATGTACTTGAACAACCAGAATTTCGACTAACCTTTAATCGACACATATGTGTCGAACCTGCACTTCAGCGAACAGTCAAATCATCGATTTCTATCCAAGGGAAAGAAACTGGTAGACCAACTAAACACGACACATTATGAAGTGGGCACTTCAACCTCCCAGACATACCCCCAATGTGGGGGGGGGGCACAGCCACCCGCACCCCCATAACTAAATATATTAACTCCGAGATCGCACTACAGTTGGAAAAAGGGCAGATTTAAAAGAACAGCTTACCGATTTCTTTTCCTTGGAAAGAACTCGATGATTTGGCCATTCGCTGAAGTGCAGGTTCGACACATATGTGTCGATTAAAGGTTAGTCAACATTCTGGTTGTTCAACTAGGTAATATAGACCCTGTAATATAGACATTTTTTTTAGGTCAAGTAAAAAGAGCAGACAGAGAGAAGGGAGAGAAAAAGACCCTCACTATGGGATAGGCCTGAAGGGCCTTAGGTATTAAACTACAATAAAAGAATTAGAATAGAAATAGAAAATCAACAATAATAAGTCTGTGAGAGGAAACTCTAATGGTAGGAGAAGAGTTGCAGTGAAGTAGATATAATGTATAAAATAGTATAACCTACTGCCAATGGTGAGCTCTCAGCACACACCTGTACTGTTCAAGCAGTAAATGAGATACGAGTATCTGAGGTGAACCCTAGAGAAGTATGGGTAGGGAAAGAATCAGAGCTCGGGAACAAATAAACTTCAAGATTGGTGCAGAGGTCACATCTGACAATGCACATGTTTAAAAGGACGGAAATAGACAATACTGGATCATACGATTTTCTAGTAGCAGGATTTCTTGCCTTCTTGATTACATTCTGCACATCCTCATGAAAAGGATGCTTAAATTCAGGTAGTCATTTGAAATTATTTGAGATCAGGGTGTATCAAACTCCTGTTGTCTTGTGTAGCTAGATCCAATCTGTGAATAACCTTGTGATAACTGTCCCTGGCCAATTCCATGAGAAGGGAGAACCAATGCTGCCTGGGCCAGAAGGGAGTCTCCCGAATAATTTTTGGGATGTTCTTCTGAATCTTCAGAATGACCATCCCAACCAAGGGAATGAAAATGCATCTGTTTTCCAGGCCTGGCTACAAGTAGCCCTGGTGCAGACATTACTTAGTTGCCTGTTTTGAAAGGAGGCAAGCAGATCTATTTGAGGTTGTCTCCACAACTGGATTCATTCCTGGAAGACCCCTCATTCAATTTCCATTTATGAGGGTTTATTCTGGAACCACTCAGCTTGATTGCCATTGCATTTTGCTCTGATGGTATGTAAGATGCTTGAAGGGTTATATAATGCTGTAGAACTAACTCCCAAGCCATCACAACCAGTCTGCACACAGGGTAAGACCTGGTGCTGCCCTGTTTGTTTATGTACCACATCACTGTGGTGTTCTCTGTAATCACCTCTAATGGTTCTGGGGATCAGAGGTCATGAAGACATTCTATAATTAGGTTCATAGGTTCATAGGTTCATAGATTAGTACTAAGCTAACTGCCCTTATACTGCCATTTTTTAAGCTTAGCCAATTATCCCTTGTGAGACTCAAATCCTGCACCTTGTGTTTGTAAGACAGACACTTTAACCATTAGGCTACCCTCCCAACCCCTATGTGGATCACAGCTAACACCTCTTTGACATTTATGTGCTTCATTCTGTCTGAACTCTCCTACAGGCCTCACAACTTTACCTCCAGAGAAACTGCCCAGTGAGCAAAAACTGAGGCATCTTATTGCCTCCAAAATTGCAATTCTTTCCTCATAAATTCTAAAATTGGAATCCAGGCATCCTAGATGATGGGAATGTTGGGTCCACGTGTTTTTTTTACCATTGAACTTTTCTCATGTATAACCTGGTAAGAGCCACCATGAAAATCATAAAAGCCATGAACCCTGGAATCCTGAGATATTTTCTCACTGATTGGAGAAGATCAGGAAAGTTTCTAGATACAAATCATTTTTTTCCTGTATTAGAAGTGCCTTGGGACAGATGTACCTTGAAGGTAGTCTCAAAGCACAATTCTGAGTCACAAAGTCAAGGAGGATTTTTAAATATTTATCCAGAAGCCAAGACTGGTAAAGACTGAGAAACACACATTAAGCATTCCTGATATCTGGCAAAAGACTCTGCAAAGATCACTAAGTTGTTAAAATAAGGAAAAATGTTAATGCCAGGCAGTCTGCAACAAGCCATCTGTGGAGCAAGATGTTTTATAAACACCCTAGGAACTGCAGCAAACTCAAAGGTTAATGCAAAGAAATGATTAAGTGACTCAGATTAGGAACTGTAGCTAACTCAAAGGTTAATGCAAAGAACTGATTAAGTGACTCAGATACAGAATCTGAGAAATGACTCGTGACAGACTTTGAAGAGTCAGTATTATGAATTTGGGACTTTCAAACCAGGTGAGAAAGGAAAGATCTAGAACCCATCTCAGGGGAAAGCTCGTTCCTTTAAACCATAAGCATTCTGTAGTAGAAGTATTCTTCCCTTTGGTCTAAAGGCACTGGTAGTATGACTCTTTGGGTAAGTATGTGTTGAAGAACCTAGGGGAAAAAATCTGATTCGGAGGGTAGGGGGGAATTTTCTTGAAATGCGATATGTGTATCCAGTGCCAACAGCAACCTCCTGAAGAAGAAATAGTATCCAAGAAACTGCATCTATAGCAAAAGAAAAGACTGAGAGCCAGCCTAAGGGAGTTATTTATGCAGCTTTGTGTATTAATTGTAAAGGGTTCTACATTGGTAAAACCAAAATGCACTTTAAAGACAGGGTATACAAACATCTTAGGGCTATAAGAACCCAGGACAACACTAGTGCTTTATTCAAACACAGCAATAAAAACCCTGGACATGATCTTAGATTTTGTGTCATTGAAAAAGTCCCACAGAACCCTAGGGGTGGACCATGGGAAGATTATCTTGATTTTAGAGAATTGTTTTGGCAGATTAAATTAGACACCACTACCTTCCCTTGCTTAAACAATGCAACAAATTTAACTAGCCTACTTAAATTACGAGCATATGAAATTTAAAGTTGTTCAATTTTTAATATATTAATTTCCTATTTTATTACCTACTGCTAATTTTATATCAAGTTATTTTTAGGGTGTAGAGTTGTTTGTGTTTATATACTATGTTGTTTTTTATGGCTATGGCATTTTTTATTGCACTTGGCACTTTAAGCATATAGAACTATTTACTTGATTGTTTAATTGAATCAGGTGATGCTTTTATGCTATAAATTAAACATTTTTTTGTTTTAGTTCAGTTCTGATGAAGTCAGCCTGTGGATGCTGATGAAAGCGCATAACTGTTGTGGTTTCCCAAATAAAGTTTTTGAGTACAGGACTGTCAGCAGTTTGTTGGATTTCTGTCACGTTAACCTCCAGTACGTTCTCTGTCCCACCAGTGCTTCATGTCCCTGACAAGGTAGCTGACACACACACATACTTTGAAATAAGTATTTATACAACTTCACAGACACTCCTGGGAAAGGCTGACACAGATTCTCCAGCCGTGCCCCTATACCCAGACTATACGGTAGTAAATACTGCCACCACCAGCTAATACTTATCAGCTACCCAAAGGCCCTTAAAAGGGTGTCCAGTTATTACTGTGCAATATTATTATTCAATTGGTAGTATAACCCAGGGCTAAAGCTATAGGAGAGGCTTAGACAGTAAACTCTATATATATGCAATGTACTCTAGAGCTAACTTATCTCTACACAAACCAGCCACAGGTAAAAGGTTTTAAAATATTTAATAATAAATACTAAAAACACAAGACAATACTACTACAATATAATGCTACTCAAGAGTTCAGAGATCACACAGAAACTTAAAATAATTTCTTAGTACAGTTCTGACATAACAGAAAAACACTTAGTCGAACTTTCTTCTAATTTCCTAGCTATTACTAGAAGAAAACATACTTCTAAAATACTACTTACATAAAGAGAGCATAAGGCAGTGCTGAAGGTTGGATATCAAGATCAAAATGCTTAATAATTTCTGGTTCTCACTGTTTAAATTGAACTGCAGTTCTGCTAAAACATTACATCATTTGTTTACACTTCCTGGAGTTCCCAGGACAACTGCATTTACATTCTTTTACACTTAGAGCAATAAAGAACATTTCACATGTAAATTCTGGTCATTAACTTTAGCCTTAAAACAATCAGCAGGATGCTTACTCCAGACTCATCGACTCCAAATTTTAATTTCAAAGGACATACAAAACATAATTTTAATTTCAAAGAACATTTGAAATGCTTGGCTTAGTTTTCCTTACAGCAGATGGCAAGGTTGCTACAATCTTGAAGTTCACATTTTACAGTGTTTTCTTTCATTTAAGAAACAAGCCTGTATTTTACATTTATAATTACAAATGCCAGAATTATGTATCAAATTCTATTTGGCTAGGCTGGCAGCCTTCACCCATCTCTGCCAGTCTTCACACTCAGTACATGTCCAAACCAACACAATCTCACCTCTCTGGCTTTGTCTCCAAACTGTCAAACCTGAGCTGACCATCTAATTTACTGATTCCTAATCCTGTCCACCTCATCACACCAAATGCAAATGTTAACATCTTTAACTCTGCCACCTCCATCTCAGACTCCTGTCTTTTTGTAAATGCCAATGTCTCCAACCCATATAACATAGCTAGTCTCACTACCCTCTTGCAGACCTTCCCTTTCACTCTTACTGGTACCCGTCTGTCACAAATCACTCCTGACACTCTTCTCCCCCTACTCCACCCTGTTTGTACTCTCTTCTTCACCTCTCTTCCACACTCACCACTACTCTGAACTGTTGATCACAAGCATTTAAACTCATTCACCTTCACCAGCTGTATTTACTGCATCCTCACCATTCCTCTATCATCCCTCTCATTCACACATATATTCTGTCTTAGTCCTGCTAACCTATATTCCTCTCCTCTATAGAGCATATTTCCACCTCTCCTGGGTTTCCTCAATCTGTTCCCTACTCTAACTACAGATCACGTCATCCGCAAACATCAAAGTCCATGGATACTCCTGTCTGATCTTGTCTGTCACCTGTCCATCATGACTGCAAATAAGATAGACTTAAAACAAAGTTGAAGAGACTCTAACAACCAGTACTCCAATCCAAATTAATGACAACTACATGAAACAGTCCACACCAAAATTTATTAAGTGCTTTTTGTTAGGTTTTTAACCAGAACTTCATCAGATATGTTAGTACAAAAACTTTATATTTAAAAGTCCTTCCACTCTAGTCATGTGTTTTATTCACAACTAATGACCATTGTCTCCCCTCCCAACTTAAAAAATGCTTACACATTTTCAAGTAGACTTAAAAACATTAATTAAACACTTATGAAAGTTGTGTATATAAATATGTCAACAACTAAATGTCTTATCCAGCTAAACTTTTTAATTTCCACAGACATAGTATAGAACAAACATCATTTAAGTCAGGGTAACAGTAGGCATTCAGACAAATTTGTCAAAGTAGTTCTAATTTCTCTAATCTTAAAGCAATAGGTCCACCCCTATTGGTGGAGACAATCTGATCAATAACTCGAAATTTAAAGAAATGATCTTGGTGTGATAGTATATGTTTTGCTAAAGCATTCTCCAATTTGCCCCTATTAATACTGTATAAATGTTCATATACCCATTCTTTAAAATTTCTTTCTGTCTTCTCGACATAGTATGCAGGGCACCATTAGCATTTGGCCAAGTATACCACCAACCAGTGTTGAATGTCATACCTTTTACACTGAATGTGCAACCAAAATCCATAAATTTACAATATGCACACATCTCACATTTAAACATATCTGGGTGCCTTAGAATGCATGGGGCACTATTCTCCAATATGTTTTTTATATTAAGTCCTATTTTGAATATCATTTTTTGGGCATTCCCCCACTTTTGTTATAATAGATATATCATTAATTAAAAGGCCCCAATTTTTATTAATGATGTTACTAAGTTTTAGTGCATCTACACTAAAGGCTGTAATAAAGCTCACTGAAACATTTGTCTTATTAGGAGGGCCTTGCACTCAAGTTGTTTCATTCAAAGTACTATTTATATCCCCCACATCCAAAGTTGTTCTACCTTTATATAAAATTGGTTTATATACACCAGAGTTCCTTTCGTTCTGAACCTCATCAATTAACTTCAATATTAATGTGTCAGGGTAACCCCATCTAAGAAACATCCCTCTTAAGTTTTCACATTCTAAAATAAATTCATCATCCACAGTTACCATTCTTGCTGCTCTTACACGTTGGCTTTTAATAAATGAACATTTCTGATGGAATGGGTGGGAACTTGAGAAATGTAAGAATGCATTAGAGTAAGTGCTTTTTCTAACGATTTTTGCCGCATGCTTCCGTGAACTCTGTCCTGTCTATGTTCAATGTTTAAGTATGACATTACTTCCTGATGGTAGCTAAAGCTGAATTGTAAAAAATTTGTAGTAGTATTAAGATAATTCACTAATTTAAAAGCTACCTTACTGTCCTCTTTTATGATAATAAAAATGTCATCCAAATATCGGGTGTAGAAATATATTTGCTCCCATACTTGACTGATCTTATATACAAATTCCAACTCTCAGTATGCCATTACTAGATTCGCAAAACTGGCATTACATGGTGACCCCATTGCTACCCCCTTCTTTTGTAAGTAATACTCATTATCAAAAATAAAGAAACTATTTGTGAGGATGATGTCTAAGAGTTCTTACACAAGGAGAATATCTGAATGGGGTGTACCTCTAAGCCTCAATATATATGAGACCCATTTAATTCCCTCCAGATGGGGAATGGACGTGTAAAGATCTTTCACATCGACTGTTAGAAAATTGTACTCACATTCAATTCTGAATCATTTATTCTCCTCAAAAATGTCCAAGAATCTTTACAGATTTGGGTTTCAAAATCTATGCATTTCTTCAAAATGGTATCAACCACTTTAACACATGGGTACGTTATAGAATTCCTACCATCCACAGAGGGTCACATAGGTGAGTTTTCTAGATTTGTATGGACTTTTGGAGTCCCAAACAATATTGGGATTCTTGGAGCCAACATCATGAAACAATTAAACATATTCACATCAATTTTTGCTTTAAAAAATAAATTGTTGATATATGATTTGATACATTGGTGTGCTGTATTCATTTCATTAATGGAAACATGTTGGTAAGCTTCACTTTCTAGTATCTGCTTCATTCTAAACACATAATCATTCAAGTTCATAAAGACCAGCCTGCCAACTTATCCAGTTTAATCACCCTCACTGGCGACATGCGCAAATTATTCAATGCTTCCCATTGAGCCCTATTAACATTGTTAATGTTATTTTTAATCTCAAATTTATTTAAATTATTTGTCATAGCTCGAAAGTCCAACTCACAAATGCATTCAAACAAGACCAATGTCGGGTGCAATGCAGGTTAAAAGTACTTGTTACTCTAAGGTCAGTACTACTAACATCTCTATTTCCCAGTAAAATGAGTAAATTCAATTTCCTTATAAACAATTTAAAGTCCATGATAGTCTTAACTAAATTGCCCCGACGTGCAGGCACAAATGCAAGGCCTTTAGCCATAAATTCAATTAATTCCGGCTCAACAATAAAAGAGGAGTAGTTGTAGATTTTAAAATCGCCTTCCTTGTTAGTTAAAATAACACAATTACTCCTACCAAAAGTCATTTGTTCAGTCAAATTAACTGTTACTTCCTCCGTTTGTTCCCCTTGCAGGAATTGTTCCTGTATTGCTGGTTCTGTCAGGTCAAATTGTGATTGGTAGACCTGGAACTGCGAAAATTTTGTTGTTGATCTGTCTAAACTGCCCCATTCGTGCTGTTGTTAAAATTATTTTGGTTGTTAAAATTACTCTGGTTATTTTTATTATTTTGTATCCCCTCACTCCGTCTTACCACAGGAGACTCAGTACCACCATTTTGGCATGATGTACTCATTCACGGTGCAGGGACATCCATTAAACTACGACCACTACTTCCTTCTTGATTTAATGGGAGTGTATTTGGTCCTCCAATTGGGTTCCATGTTTGTGAGGGAGGCGGACAGGGATAGGCTACTCTGTTGTCGTAATCTGCCCGATCCCTTTGTAGTTTTTTCAACTTGGTGGTTCTTGATTTAGTAAGATATTGGTCAATACTACTAAACACTCTATTATAGTCAAATCTATATAATTCAAAATCCAAATCTGTTTTGATTACATTATCAAGTTCAGTCACTTCCCTTGCAATACAATCTGCCATCGGCTAGTAATGTTTAATCATCAGTTCCAATAACTCGAGTCCATGTTTATCAAACAATTTTATAAGATCATGGTGAAAAACAGAATCTGCTTCCAAACCCATAGAAAATTTCCATACTCGCAGACGCATCGGGACCAATCGTTGTTGAATACACATTTGAAAATACACAATTTCAAGCTGCAATTTCTTGTGTTTTAATAATTTATGGTCCAAAATTTTCAAGTTAGCAACTATGTTGTTCCCTCCGGCCGAGTGCCCCTTTTGAGCACCGTTATTCTGCTCAATTAAGTTCAATGGCACATTCAACCAGTTGGTAATGTCAGGGACCCCAGTAAGCTCTGAAGAAGTCACTGAATTCTGTACTACTGTAGAAATATGGGGACTGTTCAAATGACATTCCCTTGATGAAGGTACTTGCCTTATATTCTCTTGTATAGATGCATTCACTCCATTCTCCAAAGTGTAGGAAGGAATTCGAGAATTTTCCATTTCAATGTACTCGGACCTTTCAAGTCTTGAGGTAAAATCATGGTTTCTTAGCATAGGCTGTTGGCCATTCCATTCAGGACACCCAGCCTTCCAGTCTTGTGGAGAAATCTTCTACTTATTGGGAAAGTACTTCCACCAATGCAGTCAAGTTCCTTATATTGTCATTTGTTCTCTGAGAGAACATTGTTAGGGAACTCTTTGACCCTTCAGTTGCCATTAATAAAATGAGACAGACTTAAAACTAAGTTGAAGAGACTGAAATGACCAGTAATCCAATCCAAATTAATGACAACCACAGGAAACAGTCCACACCAATATTTATTAAGCACTTTTGGTTTGGTTTTTAACCAGAACTTCATCAGATATGTTAGTACAAAAACTTTACATTTAAAAATCCTTCCATTCTAGTCATGTGTTCTATTCACAACCAATGAACAATCTCTCCCCTCCCCACTTAAAAAAATACTTACACATTTTCAAGTAGACTTAAAAACATTATTTAAACACTTACAAAAGTTGTGTATATAAATATATAAACAACTAAACATGTCTTATCTATCTAACGTTTTTGATTTCAACATAGTATAGAACAAACATCATTTAAGCCAGGGTAACAGTAGGCATTCAGACGAATTTGCCAAAGTAGTTCTAATTTCTCTAATCTTAAAGCACTAGGTCCACTCCTATTGTCGGGGACAATCTGATCAATAACTCAAAATTTAAAGAAATGGTCTTGGTGTGATAGTATATGTTTTGCTAAGGCATTCTCTGATTTGCCCCTATTAATACTGTATAAATGTTCATACACCCATTCTTTAAATTTTATTTCTGTCTTCCTGATGTAGTATGCAGGGAACCGTTGGCACTTGGCCAAGTATGCCACCATTTTAGAACTACAGTTGAACCTCTTACCAGTGTTAAACTTCATACCTTTTACACTGAATGTGCAACCCAAATCAATAAATTTACAATATGCACACATCTCACATTTAAACATACCTCATGAAAGTGGACAGTATGGCAGTTTTGAATTAGAGAATTATCTTAATACTACTATGAATTTTTTACAATTCAGCTTTAGCTGTCATCAGGAAATAATGTCATACTTAGACATTGAACATAGAAAGTACAGAATTCATGAAGGGTATGCTGCAAAAATCTTTAGAAAAAGCATGTACTCTAATGCATTCTTACATTTCTTGAGTTCCCACCCATTCCATCAGAAATGTTCAGTTATTAAAGGCCAACTTGTAAGAGCAGCAAGAATGGTAACTGTGGATGATGAATTTATTTTAGAATGTGAAAACTTGAGAGGGATGTTTCTTAGACGGGGTTACCCTATCACATTAATATTGAAGTTAATTGATGAGGTTCAGAACAGAAGGAACTCTGGTGTATATAAACCAATTTTATATAAAAGGAGAATGCCAACTTAAATGGTACTTTGAATGAAACAACTTTAGTGCAAGGCCCTCTTAATAAGACTAATTTTTCAGTGAGCTTTATTACAGCCTTTAGTTTAGATGCACTAAAACATAGTAACATCATTAATAAAAATTGGAGTAAGAAAGGCACCTGAGTTGTAGTATTCAAAAGAGTCCCTATGAATTCCAGAGTCTGCACTTGGACTAGGTTTGACTTGACATGGTTTATTGATATGCCTAAAGTATAGAAAACCTAGAGCAAGTAGTCCCTGGCTTATAAAAGCTGATGCTTGGTTGGGGTGATAAGGAGCCAGTCATCGAGATATGGAAACACATAAAATCCCTTGAGTCTCAACTGAGGTGCCATGACTTCCATGCATGTGGTAAACACCCTGGGGGGGTTGTGGTGAGTTCAAAGGGCAATGCTCTGAATTAGTAATGATTGGCTCCTAGACAAAAGTGTAGATGTCTCCTGGATTGCTTGTCTATTTCTATTTGATAGTATGATTTCTGGAGATCTATTGATTACATCCAATCATCCTTGCACAGAAGAGGCAGGATGGACTCAATAGATCTCCAGAAATCATACTATCAAATAGAAAAAAATGCTAAAAATCATATCCAAAGGTTACTATGTACAATTTTCCCTTCTCCTCCTACTTGGAAGATGAAACTTCCCGATGTTCTACCCAGTCAGAGGAAGGCTGCAGCAGAAGAAATACAAAAAACTGCTACAGAAAAGAGTAATCCAGAATGTTCAACCCGACCAGATAGGATTTGGAACTTACTCACGCTTCTTTTTAATGCCAAAGGAAACCAAGTTAATCAGGTCATATGCAGGGGTGGGCCACCCAAGACATAGATGGTCCAGAACCAAAATCCTCCAGAAAACTGATTCTTCAGGAAAAGGAGATTGGGAAGACCAGCCACCCTTCTTTTTGAAGATCTCAAGGATATTTTCAAAGGAGAGATCATCAGGTAGTGATCTGGGGGACCCTCTCCCTCATCAAAATCAGTGTCTTCTGTGAGAGACTCCATAGGCAAGTCTAAGTGTCTCCTCTTACATGTCCTCTCCTAAGGAACCTCCTCCATGGGATGTTCAGGAGAGGTATCAGAAGGGGGAATTCCTCTAGAGGAACTGTCTGGAGACTTCCCAGAACTGGCTGTCCTTGTGGGATAGGTCTGATGGGCTCAGAGCTTTCCCAGAACTGGCTGTCCTTGTGGGATAGGTCTGATGGGCTCAGAGCTTGGAATCAAAGATTAGAGATGGGTAGGATCCAAAACAAAAAAAGATGGTTCCCTGTGAAGAGAGAATGCCCTTTCTACCACCTTGAAGGCTGAAGGACTAGGAGAAACCTCTCCCCCCACCTCAAAGCCAAAGCCTCAGAGGAAGGTAGGTCAGGCTGGCCCTGGATCAGAGCCTCAATGGGAGAAACAGATCCATGCTGTCCAGAACCGAGGCTCTGAGAGGAATGGACAGATATGACAATGTTGGAGCTGTACACAATCCCTGAGACCCAGCGCCGACCTCTCGGATCCGAGAGCATTGGAGCAGAACTGGTCAGGGATATAGTTGAAGTCAAGGAAGGTACTTTCCTAGATCCAACTCTGAACCTCTCAGGGATCTCGAATCTTGGCATTCCAAAACCACTGACTGGCTCAGAGAAGGAGAGGGAATTGACTCAGCAGGTGCACTCATAGATCCAGAATGGGATGGAGTTGGCAGGACCCCCATCTAGATCTGCGCCTGAAAATTTTTTGCATCATCCTATCCACGTCCACCTCTGACATACTTCTCAAAGACCTGGAAGACACTGTATATTAGGGTCTAGAATGTTTCTTTGGAGTCTAAAAAAGTTGAGTGGGCAGAGAAGGAAGAAACAGGTTTCAGTGGGTACTCTGGGGTACAGCTTCTGTGAGTTGAACTAGTTCTCAGATCCAAGGACTTAGGATCCAAAAAGTAAGTAAGTGGCAAGGTAGAAATGACAATCGTAGCCAAACCTTTTGGATCTGATGAAGGCTTTGGAACTGTGGGTGACCCAAAAGGTTTTGGATCCAACGTGGTCAGATCCGAAATTTTTCTAATCTTTTCCAGTGAATTCAAAGAAGCCCTAGGGGACTTCTGAGAAGATCTCTTTCTGACATATGAAGAAACTGATTTGGGTGTTTTTGAGGGGGTTTGACCCCCAGAAGCAGGAGGAAACAACCATTTTAAAATCAGTTTATTGCGCCTATCTGATAATGTCCTGGGTTAAACGTGGTTCAAATGGAACAAGCTGTGTCAAGATGATCTTGTTGTGGGAATCTGAGTTTGGGACCTTATGTCCACAAGAAGTGCACCTTTTGAAGCCAGTTGGTTTCTCTGATGTGGTGAATGAGAAAAGGACAGCGTAACCAATAAAGAAAGTTCACAACAACAAAATATTAAATAACATTTTTTTTAACAGTAAGAAAGGGAAAGAAATACCAGCTATTGAAGAGTAAAAAGGTAAGGAAAAGGGATGTAGCAACAATGGTACCAAGACTTCTCAAAACCGAGTAGAGTCACGAATAAAGACAGAAGAGATCCTAACACCAGCAAAAAAACTTTAGAGGGAGGAAATGGAGAGAAAAAGCTAAAAGTTTTTAGAAAAGAAGGTTCATGAATAAAGTGTAATTATTATAAGAAAAAGACTGCTTACTATACTCGAGAGCAGAACCTGCATCTAACCATGAGGTGGAAAATGAGGTTTGAGGTGTTGGAGATGTAATAGAGCATTATGGGTAGAGGGAGGAGCTTGTGAGCTGGATCTGAAGTCTAGTGTATATGGCCAAATCGGATCTGAAGACTGGATCCAAACCCATTGGTAAGGAAGAATGGAAAGGACAACATCAGATCTTTAGTTTAAGGATGTTAACTCATAAGCCTTATAAAGGGCAATAAATTATCTTATGGAAAGAAAACATTTTGAATACAAAACTACTTTTTAATTAAAGTACATTCAATATTTTAAACTCATTTGCTCATTGTCATCAACTCCCCTTTCTTCCCATTTTCTACATGGGGTCAGGGTGTTGTGTTAACTGTCGCCATCTTTCTCAAATTCAATGCCACATTCCTGCCTTCTTTGGCACTCATGCCAGACTGTCATAGACCTTCTCTTGCACAATCCATCCACTTCTTTGTTGGATAACATCATTTCCTCGTGACTTCTTCCTGACCATCTTCTGCTTTTCTGCACATGTGCCCAAACCACCTTAATCTGTTCTCTTTTATCTTTCCTGCAATTGGAACTACTTTGCTTCTGCTCTTATGTCTTCATTTCTTCATCTGTCCCACAGTGTGCATCCTACTACCCATCTCAGATACTTCATTTTATCATCTCTAGCTTTCTCATCTACTCTGCATTTACTGCCTATGTTTCCATACCATACAGTAGCACTGGTCACATCCCTGTTTTGTACACCTTACTTTTAGCTTCTTTGGCATTCTTCTGACATATACTATACAGGTATGTTTATATACAGTTGGCTGCAGTCCCTCTGATTCTAGTTTTGACCTCTTTATTAAAACTTTCCTTCACCTTAACCACCCCTCCCAGATATCTGAAGATGTTAACCTGCTCCACTATCTTCCCTTCTATCTAAATTCTAAGCTTCTTCTGATTTCCCCAATTTGCTGCTATTACAACTGCCTTATCTGTGCTCAGTTTCATCCCATGTGCCTTCAGTTTTGCATTCCATTCCCTTATCATTTGCTGAAGTTCTTGTTCAGAGTCTGCCTGCAATGCCACATCATCTGCATACAGCAGCTTTGTTGATCTGTCCCCTCTGACCTGTTTGCTACTGTAGTCCATCACCAGTATGGGCAGCAGTGGGCTCAGAGCTGAACCCTGATGCACAACCACTCCCACTTCCACTGGGAACTACTTTGTGAGACTGATCAATGTTCATACTTGAGTCACTGGGTCCTTGTACATAGCCTTTACTAATTCTACCAGTGTTTCTGGGACTTCAAACCACTGAATGACTGCCATAATCAGCTTTTTTGGGACCTTGTCATATGCTTTCTCAAAGTCTACGAATTCCCATTTGGACTTTTTCCTTACTCGAACTTCCTCTCAGCTATCTGTCTCACTGCAAATATTGGGTCAGTTATGCTGCATCAATCACCCTCTCCAGATCTTTCATGCAACATGACAAGAGTTTGATACCTCTGTACTGCCCACAGCTGTAAGTGTCCCTTTTGTTCTTGTGCACTGACATAGGTATGTTTATTCTCCAGTCATCTGGGATATGTCTTTCTCTCCACACTGCTGTGAGTACCCTCAGGAGAAATTTCTCCCTTACCTCACCCAGCATCTTTATCATATCTGCTGTGACCTCATCTGAGTCTGCTGTTTTCCATGACTTTATTTTCCTTGGTACTATTCTTGCTTTTTCTATGGTGGGATCCTGTTCTTCTCTCATTGTAGTTTGTGTCTAGGGCAGTACAACTTCTTAGAGGTTTACTTCATTCAGAAAACTGCTGGAAGTACTTCTTCTATCTGCCTTTGATGTCCTGTGAACTGGTGAGCAGGTTAGTGTTGGGAAGGATGTCTGTCTAACTTCTTTATCTTTCTCTCTTTGCCTTGAAAACAAACTGATAGAGTTTGTTTCTGCCACCTACTGAGTCAATTTCAAGAAGCTTGTAGAACACATCTGATGCACTGTTCTTTGCTACTGCAACTCCTTTATTAGCCTCTTTGTTAGCTAACCGGTATTTCTTCCTAGCCTGGTCGATCTCCCACTTTTTCCTGCACTCCTTCTTTCTTTTGATGACTTTCCTGGACTTCTGCATTCCACCAGTTTCCTTATGCATTTCCATACCTGGTTTGGCCACACATCTGTCATTCTTCTTCAACTCCACCTATTTTCTCCTCTTCTTGTTGTGCTACAGCCTTGAATAAATCCTTGAAGTGTTTTGCTTTCTCTCCAGTCAACTTCCAGGTCTTCAATGTGGTCTCTGTTGATCTTAGAACCTTCTCTGACCACTGCTTGCAGCTGATTTTGGCAACCATTGGCTTATGCTGTTGGCTGACTGTTTCATCGGAGATGACTTTGCAATCACTGATTCTGCCCCAGTGGCCTTTTCTTACTAGGAGGAAGCCTACCTGAGTTTCATATTTGGTATTCTTGTATGTGATCTTGTTACTGTATCTCTTTCTGAACCATGTGTTGGCTACTATCAAGCAATTTTGCAGACAGAAGTCTAGTATGGCCTTTCTTTCTTTATTCCTTTTGCTCCACCTATGTGGACCCAGACAGTCCTCATATCCTGTTCTGTCTACTCTGATATGTGCATTCAGATCACCTATTATCACCACCAATTCATGCTGTCTTGCTTTATCTTGTATGCCCTGCAAACGCCATATGAATGCACTCTTTTTCTCACTATCACAATCCTGCTGTGTGGCATAGGCTGAGATTTTTAATAATCCCCTGCCATTAGGCTAGAGTCTGATTGTCATGGGTCTGTTGCTAATTCTGATGACATCTGCCACAGCCTTCTGAAGCCTCTCTCTCACCACAGTTCCCATACAATTTCTAGCCTGTCATCCTTCTGAGTAGTAGACTGGATCCCAAGCCAAGTAGCTTTGCTGCACTGCCCTTCCATCTTGTCTCTTGGATACGTAGGATGTGCAGCCTCATGTCATCCACTTCCAAGCTCCATCTTGTCAGTGAACCTACACTGCAGCACTGTAGCAATTCTTAGGCCATGTTTGGCAAGTTAATTAGTTTTATGTCCACCATTCTCTCAACAGAGCTACCCCATGTAACCCAAGCTGGGCAACTGGGCACTGGCTGGCAAGAAGCTTATTCTACATAGGGAAAACAACTAGAAAATTAAAACAACGTATCATAGAACATAAATCTGAAATTAGAAGGCAGTCATTAACTAA
This sequence comes from Protopterus annectens, assembly GCF_019279795.1. Taxonomy (NCBI): domain Eukaryota; kingdom Metazoa; phylum Chordata; order Ceratodontiformes; family Protopteridae; genus Protopterus; species Protopterus annectens. The sequence continues at coordinate 65,420,512 of NC_056741.1, read as the reverse complement.
TGCATTAAGCAAACATATTATGGAGAATGAAGGTCATAATTTTAAATTTAGAGTAATAAGTGATGTTAAGTTAGGTATGAGGGGAGGAGATGTTAATAATGTGCTAGAGCTCAAGGAACTTGAATGGATTATTAGACTAGATGCAGAGGTACAACCAGGGTTGAATGTAGCTGCTAGTTTAAAGCATGTGTTGGTTAAAAAACAGAGCGATTGCATTTAATGAGCTCAAGTTTTATTTTATTTTATTTTTATTTCATTTTATTTCATCTTATTTTACTTTTTTATTTTATTTCATGCATCACTCTATAAGTACACGTACATTTGGGTATGTATTCCTTTAGATCTGATTATATACTCAATTTATATGCATATTGCATCAAGATATTTTTTCTAAAAACAATCTATTTTAGTGATTTTTCTTTAAATACTTAATTGATAGATAATTTTGCTAGGCTGGCTGGATCATGTGATTTAATCGTTACCCTATTTATAAGACTTTTTAATGTATTTGAAGTTATGTACTGATGAAGGGTGTCAACCCGAAAGCTTTACTGTATTAAGTTATATTTTGTTTTTTAGCGTACAACAGTGTTTGAGTTTTTGGACTATAAAGAAGCTTATTGACCCAGGGCTGCTGGGCTTTATGGCAGGAAAACCCTAGCCAACAGGGGCATATAAACCTGTTTCACCATTAGCATGGGCCCCAGCGTAGGTCAGAGTGGGCCAGGAGCTCAACCCACTTATCACCAGCAAATACCAATGCCCATTTGGTGACATTGGTCAAGATGACAGAATTACCTACACTTCCAAGATAGCTGCACATTGAGTAACAGCTTAATTCTCACTCTCCCAGTGTGAAAGCCGAAGTTTAGCAGAGAACGCCAGTGGACTTATATTTCTGGGCAAATTTCAGTAACTGGCAAGTAAGTACATTGCCTGTATGCCAGGAAAAAAGAAATACAGAGGACATGATAGAAAATTAGCCACAGAAGGTGAGAAAAAAAAACACCGACAGGGAAAAGTACTACAGCTGTTCAGCAAAAAGTCATGCAAGCTCCAGACATGACTTCTGATAACCTAGAGGAAAGTATAAGACAACTGCACACAGACCTGGTTAAAATAAATAAAACACTGATGGAGTATATGAACTCATACAACTAAAAGCTGGAAAAAATGGAAAAAGCTTTAAACAGGTATTCAGACGAGGTGATAAAACTGCAAAAATCAGAAGTTGAAATGAAGAAAAGGCTGGTTGAATATGAGACTGCTCAAGAAGAGCTGTTTCAAACAAATAATAGAATTAGAGGATAGAGCACATTGAAAAAATCTGAAATTTTCTGCTGTACCATAGAAGCTGGAAGGAACAGACTGTATTAATTTTATACAAGCACAAATAAGCAACTGGACTTAACAACAGGAGTTAATTAAAAGGGCACATCATGTGTATGCTCCAAACTCCAATTCTACCAGCAGAAGGAGTTGATTCTGAGAAATCTGTGGCAGAAGGACAAAGGACTAAAAGTGGGAGACAGCAGAGTGTTTGTGGAGAATGATTACTCATTGTACACCAGACAGAAGAGGAGTACATTTATTCCACTATTCAGGAAAATGTCAAGAAGCAGGCATGAGATTTAAACTGCTGTACCCAGTTATCTTCAAAATAATCTTCCCTGGAGGAACAAAATCATTTTTTGATGAAGTACATGCTAAGGAGGAAATACAAAAGTTTGTCCAACAAAATGTGAGCTGTGAAAGAGAAAGAGACCATGCTTCCTGTTTTTCTGGTAATAAGGACCACAGAATGACTGTGCCAGTGAAATATTTTCCAGTGTTTGAAAGGGAAATGCTTGAGAGAAGGAAAAAAGCACAAGAGTTGACTAGAATAAGAGTATGTTGGAAATGAAGCAGTGGCAGGATTTGGGAAATAGAGATGAACAGGAATAAAACCAGTAACTTGGAAATTGCAAATGTGGGATTACAGAGCAATAGCTATATTTATGAAACATGACAGAACAAAAAAAATCTGGAAATACTGGACTTTTTTGGACTTTGTTAAACTTGTACGGGACTCTAAATCATATGCCTGACTTCATGTCATTAATGTTCAGAAAAATACTTAGGAGAGGGGAAGAGGAGAGGTGAAAAGGAGAGCTAAAGTTAACTGTAAGTGAAACAATTTTTTTCTTAATGGAACTATTTTATAGTGCATAATTTTCTTTGCATGCTATAAAGTAAAGTTTTCTCAGTTATTTTTAAATGTAATGGGGATAATAATGTAAATAGTGCTTCTGTTTTTTTTTCTTTCTCCCTTCTTCTCTCGTTCTCCTTGTTCAGTTTTAAGAAATGTAGACACTGCAATAAAAAAAGAACAAAAGTCTGGTTAAAAGAGCATGACAAAAGAAAAAATAGTGCACATTTTTCACATTCTTTCATAGGGGAATGACTAGATTAAGGTTCTTGGCTTGATCTGGTAACAAGTTTTAAGAGGATGCAATTAAATGAAAAAGAATGTTGAATATTATAAGGATGTTTCTAACAGATACATGTATGCTTAGTAGCAATTCTGTATCTGGTCCTCATGTCTCCAGGAGACAATCTGCTAATGAGAAATGGTTAGGAGATAATGTTCTCTGAAACCATTCAAGTGTTCTCCCAACTGGGAGATGTATAAAGATAAGACAAAACCAGACAACACTCAGTAGAAACACAGGCTGCACCATGCATCTTAGCATCAATAACCTTTCTTTTATGTTAACCCAAGTCTCTGAGTGTAGCTGTCAGTTTGGAACATTTGTTCCTATTAGGATGGTAAAACTTCAATATTTGAAGAGGTACATAGTTTTGTGTGCTATTATTAAATTATAGGTTGTAGGGGGTATTGGGGTATGTTTCTTTTTTTGTTTGACTACTTTCAATAAAACAAAAAGTTTTGTAAGATGTGACATAGGCTCAAATGGATATGACAAGAAATAACTGTATAAAAGATCAACCTGCCAGACAGTCTATGCATGTAACACACAAGCTGGAACTAGACATTTAACAAAAACGTTTTTACACATACAAGGTAGGAATAATAACTTTTTAATACAAGGATGCTTTCTGTAATATCTTTTAATGTCAAAGGTCTCACAAATAAATACAAAAAATAAAGAGTTAGTGAACTATATTAAAAATGTAGAGTGCAAATAGCTATGCTACAGGGAATACACTTGGAAAGAACCGAGCATGTGAATTTGATAAAGAAAAGTTTTCAGGATGATTATTTAGTGGAATACCTGGGATAAAGGAAAACAGGAGTACTTGCACTGATTGCAAGAGGACTTCTAATAGTGATAGAAGAATATAAAAAAGATAATAATAGTAGATTTGTAGTACAAAGGGGCTACTGACAAGGATTGCACTGGCATGTATGTATATTTCACATAAAACTGCTATAATGGAGTTTAGGAAAATCTGGAAGAAAATAATCAGCTTTCAGCAAGGAATATTACTTACAGGCGAGGACTGGGAATTGATTTGCAAAGTGAAGATGTGACTGGTGGGCCCAGAAGGGGAAATATAGCAAAGGAGGGCAGATTTTTGAAGAAATTTATGAAAATATTTAGCATGGAAGATGTGAATTCAGTACTAGGAGTTCAGAGTGAATTCACATATTATTCCCCAAGATACAGCAACTGGGCTAGACTAGACAGAATTTACATTTCACAATTAATTTTATTTTATTTTACATTTGTTTACCAGGAAAGTCCAACTGGACACAGGTCCATTTTCAGTGGGGGCCCAGGGAGAAAAGCTGCACAATACAATACAGTACATGAGAGAGAAAAAATAGATCATACATATAGAATCCATACACAATATGTTAGAGATTAACAATTCTTACAGTAGACAATCATTGAGGTGCATAAACTTAAAACAGCATTTGTATTATTTATTTATTTATATTTTTACAGTTATAAGTTTTGTAGTTTTGTCAGGTAAATATCAACGGGTTCACAAGCTTTCAGGGGAAAATTGTTTATACTTAGCTGTACCCTGAAACATTCTCTTGGGATGGATTAGCCTGGTGAGTGGCATGAAAGTGACCACTCCCCCACTTTCCTAATTCGGCACCACACAAACAGTCTGAAGCCCATTATCCACAAGCAAATACGGAACAAGTCCAACTTCAACCCCAACTCCTTCATCTCCACCCTGCAAAACATTAACTGGTCACCACTAAAATACCTCAACTTAGATGGGGCT